>NW_015090811.1:3200924-3228408 GCF_001431845.1 Calidris pugnax | reverse complement strand
AAAAAAAAAAAAAAAAAAAAAAGTTATAGTGGCAAATGAACAGCTTATGATTTTTAGTAAATGTTTCTAAAATGAAAAAAAAAAGGAGACAGGCAGAATAACAATTATGAGATCAGGAAACAGAAAAAAACGCAGAATAAGGTGAAAGAGATTTGTTATTATAGGAGAGGCTGTGATACAAGAGAGGTACGAAATTATTTTGAGAAAATAAGAATAGAAGAAAAAAAAAGACAAAACAGGGATAATATATTTATGTGCCTTAGGCACAACTTAAAAAATCAACCAAACATTCGAATCCCCTATATTGACCTCTAAGTTTATCTTTGTTCATCTTTTAGATATGGAAATTTGGGCCTGATCTTGAAAAACTCCATTTGAATTTCACGATTGACTTTTACAGGGCCACGAATTTACCCACTGAGCGCAAATGGGTACAGGTGCTTTCCACTGGAGCACAAAAGAAAGGACTTTATGGATTTTTGTGCTTTCAAAATAATCAATAATGTAATCCTGACGCTTATGTCAGTTTTGTCGCTAAATATCCTAGTTTATGAAGGCAATCAAGTACTTTGGCACCAAAGAATATTAACTGCACTCAAAGAAATTTGAACCTGAAAAGTGCAGGGACAAAACCAGAAGCCACTATGTCTAGCACTGAATGTTTAATCAGGCAAAACATCATAAAAACACAGCAAAAAAGGGCAGTAAATTACTTGATTTTAGTGCAGTGAAGTCTTCAAAATTAGTTCTTTTTTAGACCGGCGACATAATGACTAGCTTCTGAATAGATATTGGCACAGCAGGGTACACAAAAGCCCTGATTAGCTGCTGTATGATGGAATCTTTAGTTAATATTTGTTCTATTTTGGTGTTGATTTCTGACCTTTCCTCTTTGACTTTAATTGGTCAAAATCCAAACCTTTTTGAATTTATTTAATACCGAGTAACTGTTTCTAAATCGCCAGAATGTCAGGTCACCTGCTCCCAATAAAGATGGAGGAAAAAAGGCTCGTTGCAGTTTTATCTGTCACTTTTGCAATTTCAGCTAATTCTGAAGTAGCAAGCACCGTGCATAAGGCTTGCACCACCACTTGCGATGCAGCAGTTCTTGACTTAGTTTGAGGAAAGAAAAAATAAAAGAAGACATGAACTATGTTACATCAAGCCTGATTGACATGTCCTTCACCTTCATTTAAAAAAGAGCGGTGATGCTACGACTGCAAACCTGAACATCTGTGCCAGCATTCAGTAAGGAAAGAATATGATACAATCTTGCTCTAGATTTTAATATTAGACAAAGCCATCAGAAGCTTCTTTGTTAACTCCTAAAGCAGTGATAATCTGCAGTTTTTCCACCTCTTTGCATTTACGGTTAATAACATGGGAAACTATTTCACGATATCTGAGAGCTGTAGCTGCTGTTCTAATACTGTATGAGAGCCTCCTCACTGATTGATTTACGTCCACAACTCCTCTTCCAAGAGCTTCCTTCCCAAATTAAACATGCTAATGATTTTCTATGCAAAATTTAACAACCTAATAGGCTGAACAAGTCAAATGAAAATACGCTAATTGTTGCCTTTGATGTATACTATTCTGCCAATTCTCTCATGAAAACACTATATTAGCATTAGCTGGAGTACTTACTAAAATATATATTAATAAAAAAAAGCTGATATATATCTATATAGGCGTTAAGAAGACAACACTGCAGGCTGTAACAAACAACTTCAAGGCTTAGGACTCACACGAATGGCTATTATACACTGGAAAACCATTTTCACAGGAACCCTGAAAACAAACAGCTAAAGAATAAATCACAAACCTTCATCTGAATTAGCTAGTGTTGGTTCGTAACACTGGGTTTATGCAATAAAAGTAGTCAAAATAAGATTACACAGTCAAAATCATAAATACAGAACGAGATAAGAGAGATAATAAAAGGCTGGTGAGAGAACAGAAGGCTTCCAGCCTAACCCTGGAGATCTGAAACGAGCTCCCCCAAGAAACAGCCCAATCGCTTTATAAAAAGTAAGATTTCCACAGGCGTGTATTTTTTCACCTGGAGTACAAGCAATAATGTGTTTTAGCCTACGACCAGCATCACAGAGAGAGTTTTACTGTAGAAAATGGTTTATTCCGTCCTTCAGCCCAGTTCTGAGCACGAGGCTCAGGGCCGCTGTGGTCTTAACACGTGTAAATAAACCAGAGGCAAACAAACAATAAGAGGGTATGAATATTCTCTAAAGAAATACAGTGACACAAGATTACTTTCTATTGCTTTGTCTTTAAGAGTTTGCTTATAATGATTTGATAATCTAATCTAATTGATCTCTCCAAGTACTTCTATGGCTCTAATCACTGTAGTATCTGATTAGTGGAACAGATCCATACTTTATCTCCAGATTTAATAACTAAATCTATACTTGAAATAGAGTCACACAAGTTCACCGGAGGGAGAGGGCCAGATGCTGCTTAGCCAGGGGAGGAAGGAGGGAATGGGAAAAGGCAAGCGAGGTCCAGAATGACTGGAAAGGGATATTTGGCTTTCTGTCAAATCATCCCTCTGCAACCAAGCTCCGTTTAAACAGCACATTTCTGGGGTGACAGAAGTAAAGCAGGAATGTGACACAGCTGATGGAGGCAGAACCAGAAATGAGCAACTTGTCTGTGGCCTGCTCTCCTTCAAACTGTCTTTTTCACAAGCATAAAGTAAATGTAATTGTTATTATCGGGTTTTTGTTCTCTTCCAGGCTAGCACTTCATCAGCCTGAAAATTATGACATTTCCTGAATGTGTTTCAATGGCTTCTTAACCTTTCTGGTTCCTGAGTGCCAGCACAATGGCACGTAGCACATCGAGATTTCAGCAGTGAAGAGGTTAACGCCCAAAATTGCTAATAATAACAACAGTATTCACTCAGCCAGATAATCACTCACACAGAATTTCAATCCAAAGTCACTTAAAATTCAAAAGAAGCCACGGTATTTCTTTAAGGAAGTGACAGCATTTAGAAGAATATCCGTAATTCAAACAACAGGCCAAAAGCCGACTCACTGCTGAGCTTATCTGTTTTTAATGGAGCAATATCAAGGCCTAACTTCTGCTCTACCTCAGGTCAAACCTCCTTGTTGACACGTCCCCTAACAGATGCCCAAGTCCTGGCCAAGGGGTGACAGCCAGACCCCTCGTGCAGTGCCAACGCCACGCGTGGAAGGGGATAAGGAGCATTCCTGGAAAATCTTTTGTTTCTTCCTCTCTCGTTGGACGGCTGCTTGTTTGCTGTGCCTGATCCTCAGCCAAACGAGCTTGTAGTTGAGCGTGTCAAAGCTCTGGGCAGGAAAACAGCAACTAATATATGTTAGCAAACTCCGGAGAGAAAAATAGTTTCTGCCACTGAAAACTGCAGGGTGGAATTGTGCGCTGCCTTCTTCTGGGTCTTACTTTGCCTCGAGGGAAAGAGCCTTTTAATCCTATTTCTATGCTTGGTTTGCACATCGCCTGGCGGCCTACACCTGCTCCGACGTGTGTGTCAGGAGCCACCCTTTGCTGTCAAATCCCCTTCCTGCCGCTTTCAGCTCTTCTCCCGTCTCCGGGCCCACCTCAGCGAGCCAACCTCCCTCTCCTGCCCGGCCGCATCTCGGCAGCCATCTTTCAAAGACGTCAGGCGCAGAAACAAAATCAGCCTGTCAAAAACACATGAGCGTTTCACAGTTCAAGGGGCAATGTTCTCTTTCACGTGTGAACGACACGGAACACAACGCGGGCAGAAGGGGAGGCGAGGGATTTCTGCTGACGGGCCCAGACTCAGGATGGGGGGGAAGCAGGGGAGGATGTTCTCTTTCACGTGTGAACGACACGGAATACAACGCGGGCAGAAGGGGAGGTGAGGGATTTCTGTTGACGGGCCCAGACTCAGGATGGGGTAGAAACAGGGGGGTAGGGAAGCACTTTTGCTGTGACCTCTTCAGCAATCACCCACATCTCTATAAAACTCAAGCACCCATCTCCCATGGTCTGGCACCATAGAATCATAGGATGGTTTGGATTGGAAGGCACCTTAAAGACCATCCAGTTCCCATCCCCCTGCCCTGGGCAGGGACACCTCCCACCAGACCAGATTGCTCAAAGCCCCATCCAACCTGGTCTTGAACCCCTCCAGGGATGGGACAGCCCCAATTTCTCTGGGCAACCTGTTCCAGTGCCTCACCACCCTCACAGTAAAATTATAATACGCTGTTGGGCACATAATACCTTCGATACTTAAAGAACTCCAAGTGCAGCACTGCAAGAATTGCCAGTGAATCAAGGGTTTCATGGCACTTTAAAGCAAAGACAATCAATGCATCTTTTGTTTCTTCCTTTATGTGCGACTTCATCTATGGATACTTCATATAAAAAAAAGATGGCAGGTGCTTCGGCACTTAAGTATAGCAATTAGTTTTCGTTTAAAAAGTTATTGTTTCCAGCAAAAGTAATCCATTCGTCATTAAAGAACATCTCAGTTAATGACTGAAAAGTGTAGAAAACAAACTTAATTCTCTTTCCCGTTCCACATAGCACAGCAGTGAATTGATTCAAACGGGGGGTACTTTGTCAGAGTTCAGCATCGTAGAGAAACAAGGAAAGGCCTAAGATTTTAAAATCTAGGTTTACAGCCTGATGATTTCTTGTGAAATTTCCCAGAGTAAACCTGTCTCTACAACAGCCATCCACAGCAATATTTCATGGGTCCAAAGTGCTATTTAGATCATAGGGCACTATCATTATCAAAAGCAGTCTTGGAGCAGGTAAATGTGCAAAATCTTCTGTAATATCCATTTGATTCAAGTATGTATCTTAGATCTGGCCTTCAGCAAGTAAGTTCAGATTTAAAATAAAACCTCCACGTTCTTTTTGTCACTTTAAAATAAATATGAAAACATACGAATCAATATCAATTTTGCAATCAAATAAGACAAATTGTACTAGCTTTCCTTTGAGCTTTCAAATCTGTTTATGAGTGCATATGTATACACAGATAAATGCATGTTTCATACTCCCTTACCACTGGGTCCATCTCGTTAAAATTATTGCTTTGGGAATGAGGATTCTCAGAGACTAAATTCTCATTGGTTCAGCTAAATCCAGCTGGTGGGGGGTATGTTCTTTTTGTCTGTTCGCTACACAAATACTTAGGTATTAAAGACTGAAAAGCAAAGAGCAGTGTTGGCAGAAACTGAAAAAATCCCTGCCAGGGCACTGGAAGGGAGGTTGACACCAATGGTGGAGCTCAACTTATGGCTAAAGGGCAGCAAGTCCTTAGAAAACCACCCCAAACATGCAAGTAGATCAGTTCTTGTGTTGGCTCCTCACAAGGAACCTTGATACGAGATGGTAGAACCAAGGAGTTCTTCTCCAGGCTGTGGATGGATGGTCTTTCTTCAGCTTGGGGCACAGTAAGACATTATTGCTACCTCCAGGCTCTCCTGCCTCTTGGAGCTTTGTTCTTATCCTTTTGTGGGACATTAAAATTCTGCATTAGAGTAGAACCTGCGAACCCCCCTTTAATCAGGCTTGAGCAAAAATGAGCTGACGTGAATTAAATTAATTAAACAGGTGGTTTGTCTAACCTGCCTGAATGCATCCCAAGTATCTGGGAAGAACGTGTGTGAGTCATTCCCCTAACAAAACCGGGAGCAAAGACCGGAGGAGGAGCCCCAGCTGGTAGGTGGGAGGCAGGGAACTGGGTGCAAGAGAGATGGGAGGCCCCTCCAGCTGGTCCATACCAAGCTCCAGCCTGCCCAGAGCCTCTGCCTGACAGTGGGGTGCTGCCTTTAGAAGCAAAACCGAGGTGGATGTCACGGCAAGGGTGGCCGCATGGTTGCCAGTCACCAGTACACCGTTACACAGCCATCACTTAAGAACACACTATATCAGATTTAAGGAAAAAAAACAGAATGATCAAATAAGTGTAAAAATTATATGCCTTACTGCCATTTTCAATGACTTTTAAAATCAACTGAAAGGAAAGAAGAGAGATCATCTGTACGCTACAGAAAGTTGACATGAAAGAGGATGAGAAATCTGTGATCCTGAGGTTTTGGTAGATTCTGGCATATGTTATCCTTGCCCGTCATTCCCCACCCACTCCGGAGGAGAGAAAGTGAGATGCTCCACAGGGTTTCTCTGTATCCACGCTGCTCTGTCCACCTCCTGTGCTTGGAGCATCACACAGACCAGTGCTACAGGAGGCATTTTGTCTCTCTGTCCCCAACACCCGAAGCTGCACTATTTGGACATTCCAATATATAAGCAGATGATGGAAACTCAGCACATAATGAAAACCAAACTCAGCACATAGCAAAAACCTCCTTATATTTAGCGGAGCTTTTTCATCATCTTGAACCAACTGTTGGATAAGTTTTTCCCCCCAGTATAGAAGAAGGGTGCCTAAGTACAGACTGTGCCTGCATGTAGATCCTATTTGCTCTGGGCTGAGCCTTCCAGAAGGATTCAGCAAGCTGTGCAATCTTCTCCTTCCACAATACACATTTCCATTAAAAATCTGCAAGCAGTTTTTAGGTGTAGGAATATAGAGAACAGAAAGTAAAGACAGAAAGGCAACAGAGACAAACCCCTTTCCATGAGCTCTGTGAAATCTTTTCTCAAAATAACTTCGGAGGGGTTTTACTGCCAGTTCAAAATGGGGATGAATCACTTCTGATATTTCTGATAAAACAATATTCAAAACTTCAAAATCACTTCCAATTCATTTATGCCACCATTTAATTAGGGCTTCTGCAACATGTTACAAGGACGTCATTATCCCCTATAATTGTATAATAATTACAATTTTTAATGAAATAATTGCAAGTACACTAGATGTGTAGATATAATTATGGTAATTACATAAATACCTGATTTTCAGCTAATAATTAAAGAAGGCCTTTACAAAAAGGGTGAAATTTAACAAATGGAAGCTTGCCAGAAAACAAATACAAATAATAAGGGACTGTCTCTCTCCTATAGATTTTGCCTTACTAGATTATCTCTCTATATATAACGTATAGATGATTTTTGACACATTGTAACATAATATAAAAATAAAAATTATTTAAATAACTATTAAATCATACTGAGAGACCTCAACACTTTGCCCCTGCAGGGCCTGATCCTAACCCACTGAGATTAATATAGCCCAAAGCTAATAATCCTATGTGATAAGTCAGCATCTCACAAGGTGTCGAATCGTAAATGACCATTGAAAGAAAGAAGATGCGAATAGCGCCCACAACAGCACACAAAGTGTGTTCCAATTCCTCTGCAGCATAAAGGGGCAGATCCTGGACCACCAGAAAATACCTGGGGAAAGGCCCATGTGCAGAAGAGACCCTGAAAGCTCCTGGTGGACTGTGAGCCTTCCTTCAGGGCACAGCGCCCCAGCACAACTGCTGCTAAAGCTTCCCAGCAATGCTGCCTCTGATCTTCACCCAAAATGTGTCTTTTTGGTCAAATCTGCTGGCTATACCCCTGCTAACACAGAAACACTGCAGATTTACTCTCTCTCCATCCCCCTTGGCGGACAGACCTTTATGAGGCAACGGTGTTTCAATAAAGGAACTCCTTCCAGAGCTTTATCAGCTGAAGAACCAGAAAATCTTCAGCCAGGTAATCTTCCTTCTGCTCAAACACATTCCTAAGACTAAACTTACTATGCATTTACTGGAATATTAGTATGAATAGGAAAGGCAAAAGCCACCCTCAGTAAAAAGCATATAGCAGGGCAGATTCTGGTTACTGCTCTGATAGCATAAAGGGATATGAAACAACTCCCACAGCAGAGGAATTAGCAACATGATTTACAGTGCCTGCTGCAATGTTTCAAAACATTCAAAACATTTAATGGCAAAACTCTGGGAAGGAAAATCAGCTGCAGCACCTGCACTGTGCCATTTCCATGGGTCTTGGAATTTCTGCATCCACTCGGAGCAGCTCTGATTTCAGGGACCACTCTGGTCCCAGAAAAGTCTTAGACTGTAAGTGCAAACATGGCTTAAAGTCAGCTTTGCCCAACCTCACTTGGCCTTGTTCAGTGCTGCTTCTTTTTAGGATAAATCTTCATTATTGCAAGCATGAGAAAGTAAAATAAGATATATTAATATTAAAATAGAAGGAAATGGTTTGATACCCCAAAAACAAATCTCATTTATGTTAAGCTTATTAAAGCAGCTGAGTTCTGAATGCAGAGTATCATTAATAATACTATACATATCAAAGTAGAGAAGAAATGTAAATTTGACAACATAAAGTAAGTACAAATGAAGAGGGCTAAAGAATTAAAGTGAAAAGAATTTTTTTAAAAAAAAGAATTTATACTGGAGCAATATTCAAGTTATAAGCAGATTATTAACATTATAGTTGAGATGATCCTTAAGAACGGTTTGACACACGTAAGCATCATATTTCAAGCTTCAAAAATTATGCAAAGAATACTAAAAAATATTTGTATCCATGTGTATTATAAGGAAACAAAGAAATGAAGAGCATGAACACCAAGAGAAGCAAAGGAATAATAATACAACACATGGAAAAAAATGTCAAAAAAGGGCAAGCAGAATATAAGGGTTACCCAAAAGTCATATTAGCTACTCAAATATTCCTCCTGAAAAATGTACAAATATACTTATGTAGCTATTTTTTATAATATTTTTCCATTCTGGCTTTAAATGGTAAACGAGAAAGTAGCAGATTGAAAGGAAAACCATCTCACAGTTCTTTACTGAGTACAACTGGTCCAATCCGAGAAAGGCCAAGGGAAGAAGCACAAACCAGTTTTATCCGACTTAGTATTATCAGGGTATCGGTACTATTTTAAAGCCTTTGTGTGGGAGGATGTAGAAAATGAAAAGCAAGCAGTAAAATAACGGACAAGGAATGGAATTAGATCAGAATTTAAGACCTGCAGGAGCTACAAGCACTGTCAAGGTATATGAACAAAGCAATGACAGCACGGCGTGGTCAGCAAGAGCTCAGAGCCTGAAGAACCAGACATTTAGAGAGGACTTTGACCAGTGCTGATGGCATTTAAGATGACTAGAGTCTTAAAATGCAGTCTGCAAAGTCTTCTATTGTCAAGCAGTGGCTCACCCAGAAAGAGGACGGGAGAAAGTACATCAGAGTTTAAGCATTTTATTTCAAATATGACATAAACCTACTGCACATCTTTGAAAAACGCTGCTAACTGACACTAACAGCTTTAGATTGTGAAAGGATGAAAAGGTCTGTACAAGACAATGTTTGCTTCATTATCTTCTTCCATGTATTACCAGTATAATAGGAAACGCTGCAGTGGTATCTGAGGATGGAAAAACAGGAATACAGCGCTTCAAAAAGGAACAGAAAAATAGAACAGGCTTGGTGTCTTAGTGTGCAGCACTGGAGTTCAGGATTAAGGGCTACACTTGAGCCTGCTGATACCACAGGGATGAATTTTGGCCTCACGAGGCCAGAATGAAGATGAGGGCTCCTCAGCCAGGAGCCAGCAAGGGAGAATGGGGACAGAACTTCAAATGTGTGCAGGCAACTACTGACACAGACATACCACAGGCAAATAATTCATTATAAGCTTTCAAAGTGGCCTAATGAAGATATACACCCTTAGTAGCGGTTGATAAACATCAAAATATGCACTAAGGTAACACTGAGGGCTTTGATGCTCACTCTCAAGTCACCACGAGCCCTGGTAATGGTCTAAAAAGTGTGTTCTTGGCCTCCTGGCAAAGCAACGTATTTTGATGTAGCTCAGTCTGCAGTGATGGAGGCTCACACCTTAGATTCCATACTTCTCATTTATACAGTCACAGAGAAAGAATACTTCTAAATTTTTTTTGACACTATACCATCTACAAGTCCATTACTTTGATATCGTTTTCTACATTACATATGTAGAAAAAAATAATCTGATAATTGAAATTGAAATTTTGCCAGTGGAAATAAATATTTTAACAGGTCTCAGCTTATCCTTTTTAGGTCAATTCCAGACCTGAAACAGGTATAAGAAACTCCATTTAATGAAATCCCTAGGAACTGCACATGTTGCATTAATTCCTCTTTTCCAACATTTGATGGGAAGCAAACAGTTCTAGGATAGTTAAACGGAGTGTTGGAACAAACACCCAACAGAAACACGGGGTAACAGGCTAAATGGGGCTTTTTTACATTTCTGCTTAGATTTCTAAAAAATATTTCATACTGCTAAACTTAAAGCCTTAAAGTTATCAGTGCCATTTACGACTCACAACTGATGTAACATATTCTCTATTGAAAACAATTGAAAACAGCAGGATGAGATTATAGCACTGTGATTTGTGTTTCTTTTCCAAAAATGTATCTGTATGTAGGTATATATGTTCCTACAGGTCCATAGTAACCACAGCCATAACCCAGAAAGTGCGGTGTTGGGAGCTTTGCTCTGAAAATCAAGTAGCCCATTAGGAGGCATAAATATTAATAGAGCTGTCTAATCCTACACTCTCAAATGAGGTAGTTCAGATCATGATTCTTTGCATTTAAAATTTATTCACTGCACCGACTAGAATAAGAAACAGAATCCGCACGTGAAGAAATCACTGATCTTGGGCGGTCCCTCAGCCGCCGATAATTCCTAAACATAAAAGTAAGGATCAAGTGATTTCCTTCCTTATTCTGCTCCCAATTCTCCCCCAAATGCTAATGTATCCCAAACTGCACGGGCCTACATCCATGACATTGAATATGTATCATATTCTCTACAAAAGCTACACCTCCACCTTTTCACATCCCGATACCTTCAGGCAGTATGAAGGCTTCAGTACAGATTCGTAAGAAAGAGCACAGCATCATCCCAAGTGCCCAACATGCAATCCTGGCGCTTCTTTTAGCAGTCATATTAGTGATAATTCTCACATTTTCTTTATGTTGTTATTAAAGTAGGTGCAAACTGTTGGAACGCAAAAAAATTAATAGAGAGTATCAAAAACCCCACAAGCATGCAGCTAAAGCAGGATGTACAGTCCTCCTGATATTAATAAGTTCCCCTGTCATTCTGGATCACAAGTGAAATATTTGTGTTTTGACACAAGAGAGACCTGAAATACCAAAGAAAGTGCAAAACTATTCACGTATTCCCTAGAAACGATGCACAAGTTTGTCAGGAAATTCAGGAAATACCACATAATCAACAATATAATTAATATCAGTCAGTAAAAGGCTGTTACCTACAATATTACCTAGGTTCTGTTAAAATTTAGAATGATGGAGTCTAGCCTCTAAAAGAACAACGCAAAATTGACGAGATGGTTTTGCACAGATTTTCTCAAACCAGCCTCAGCAAATAGAGAGGTTTCTGCTTGTCCGCGTACCCATAACAGAGTTAGTCACCTCTGACCTTCATGTGCCTGAAGCAAAAGACACGAAAACAGATGATCTTTCTTTATCTAATGAATCAGTAAAACTGAAGATGAAACACACCGAAATATAGGCATCCATATTTAGCAAAAAGCATGCGATACTGTCTCGTTCCTCTTCACCCAGCTCCAGCCTATCCTTTGGCAGTCTCTGCAGCGTGCAGGTCCCACCAACCCAGTGGGAATGGTTATAATGCCCATTACGATCTCCAGCATGACTCGTGGATACAATTCCTTTCATTTCTGCATCTGTCTTCATCAGATTACTCCCTGTTCTTCAAAATTTTGAATTTTTTCATGTTGCTTATTAACTAACTTATTTACCTAATTCAGTCTATTTCATGTAATAAGAAAAAATCAAACCATATATACTATAGCATATGGTTGTTGGTTCATTCACTTTGAATTGATATATCCTTTATTAATAAAACAATGATGTAAAAGTCTGCCACTTATTTTTGTCTTTTCTCTTTCCAGTAATTTTCATCACTAAATGTAATGAAATGACAGCAACCTAAAAATCCATCAAAAGAGAGAATATTGAGCCTTTCTTCTTTCTCAGACAAAACCAATGCTACTTCCAAACTGCTGTGGCCGTGACCCTACTGCAACTTTGTTCTCCAACAAGATTCCTGTTACTACCAGGGATGGGGACAATCCAAGTATAACCTCAGGTGATATCCAGGTGAGTAGAGCATGAGTTACTCAGAGAAAAGAGATCACTCCAGCTGTGCCAGCTGCCCAGGCTGAAGGTATTTGGGAGTTCTCTGCACTTGTCAACAGGAAAAGGTGGGTTTCTGCTGTTTTTTATTGTGCTGTGTGTGCAAAGAATTTAACTGGAAAGGTACCTACTGAATTTCAAGTAACTCTATTCTCCTTCAGGCTCACAGGACAATAAACATGAATTTCTCATCTATTGGGCTCTCCCTTCCTTTATATTTGCTATTTTTCTGATATTTTTTTTTTTTTAAATATTCTCTCATAGGAAAAGATGCTTTCCGAGAACAATGATGGAGATCTGCATCTTTATTTATGACTTTGTGAATCAGCGTCTGGGTGATAGGAAGTGAAAGTTGCTCAGCTAATTACACACGCTTGATGAACTGCGTAATAACTGCTGCAGCACTGCACATTAATTGAATGCATATAAATGACAGCAGTTATTCTAACTTGAATGATGTGTGAAGAAGTGACGTTGCTCACAGTACCCTGATTACCCTTGTTTCCAACTTTGTGAATCCAGCTTAAATATATGTATTTTTACAGCACTGAGCAAAAATTCCCTAATAGAAAACGTTAGAAGTGCCTGAAAGCCCGAAACTTTAAAAACAAATTGCCTTAAGTCACTGAAAGTGGATTTAGACATCTAAAGAAGCATCCATTGAGCAACTACAATTACCAATTAATAATTAACAGCTAGCTACAACTCACAGTCAGTAGGACCTGCAAGAGCAAAAACCTTGGAAAATAAGGCCACCTTCATTTAGATGCCTATATATCACCTTAAAAACCTAACACAGAGAGAGTTTATAGAGTTGAACTTTGCCCAACTCTGAATAATCTCCTGCTCTGATGCTTCCCCTAAAATGTATTAGTTTGGGAATAACAGGGACATACAGCAACTGATACAAAAAGTATGGATTTCAGCTAATAGGCAACCATGTATGTCCACGCTACTCTTTGCTTATCCTAAAAAGCAGTATAGATTGAAACATAGTCCAGCTATCAAATAACACATTACTTTAAAGAAAACAGTAAAGAAAAATAATTTGATGTAAACCAAAATTTATACGAAATTTGTACTTCAAACTAGTATCAAATACCTACTTTAAATCAGAACCAAAACAGACCTTCTGTATCGCATATCAAAAACAGTAAAGAAAAATAATTTGATGTAAAACAAAATTTAGACGAAATTTGACTTCAAACTAGTACCAAATACCGACTTTAAATCAGAACCAAAATAGACCTTCTATATCACATATCGATTGCTTTGGGAATCTGCAAATGTTCACAAAGAAATCTGCAAATTCTCCCATCCATTCTAACACGAGAAGGGGAGAAGTTTCCAAAGCTTCCAAAAGCAGCCTACTTTCTCCCAAGTACCATGTCACAATATTTTAACGTTTTCCTACACCCCTATTAAGAGCCTTTCGGCTTTATGTAATCGCATAACAAAGGAAACCAACGTTCACTTCGAGAAGCATGTAAACGAGAAGAAGTGTTTCGTATCTATATTTCAAGGAAATATATATATTCCAAGGAAACAGGGTGCATCATGTAGAAAGTCAAGGCAGATTTTTAGCCCCGCTTTTGCTACCGTACATCGTAACTATTATGCTGTACCACTGCAATATGGAGCTGTGGAGCCAGAGCCAGCAACTTCAACGGCAAAAGCTACCTCCTGGGCAGGTATAGACAACATACTGTACCTACGTACGAGCGACCACCACCCCTCTGAACCACGAGGCCAAGACAGAGACGCTGCCAACAAGGTCACAGCACGAGACAGCGCAAGAGAGACGATCACTGCAGCTGAGTTCAGGCTCTACAAACGTTATCTTCTCATCTGCTTTACACGGTCCTCTCTTTAAACACCTTTCTGGCTTCATCAGGACAAGCTAGTCCCTACCAGTTCACTTCACAGCATCAGCAAACCAGCCTCTTTCAGCTGTATTACTCCTTCTTCCTTTGCAAGGTTTCGATCTTTCCCCCATTTTTTTTAATTTTTTTTTGTCCACTTTATACATACCTCCTTTTCTACAAATTTTCTTGCCGGGTTTTCTGGCACATTCCTTGGATATTCTTTTGACTGAAAAATGAATAGAAGACTAGAAAATAACATGGAGCTCCATCACAGACAGTAGGAGCATGCAACACCACTATCTAACTTAAGTATGACCTGCTTTATTAGGTGCGGAAGATTCTCAACTTGTTGTGCCTGCACATGCAATGGATAGATAAGATGTTGATGCATCTTCCCAGAAGTCAGTTGGGTGGCAATGAAAATTAGGTACTGACTTTGACCTAAAAAAAAATACACGTGCTGTGGGAGAAAGAAAAAAATGAGCGTAGACAGAAAGAAAGAAAAAAAAACAAAAAAATAAAGCAAAAAACTCAAGGACAAAACGCGTAACACAGAAAAGCAGCATGCGTACATGTAATATGGCAGCATGCAAACAGAGAAAGCCATGCATGCTACCAGTACACGTGAATTAATATTGTTAGAACGTAGAACAGGAAAATAAAGAGATCTCCCTGTTTCGCCTGCTATTGACTCACCATCCTCGGTTGGGACATAGATATTTAAATAGAGGCAGTCTTCATTCTGATCTTGTACATAGGTGGAAACTACATCCAAGTTATTAGTAAACCACACGGGAAGCATGACTTCAGGCAACCTGCCTTCTATAATGTTCTGGGGGCACACTGGAGCAAACTGAGTGGTATTTTTGATATCTGCCCAGGGAGACGGAGGCTCAGGAGGTTGGAAGCGGCGCTCCCCTGTTGGAGGGGCAGCATACGGAACCCCAAGAAACTGAATAACGGGCCCCAAAATTTCATTATTAAGTTCCTTCTTAATCCCTCTTATCTTGCCAAAGTTGGTGGTCACCACTGGGTTGGTATCATCCAATTTTTGGGAGGACACAGCTGCAGCGTGAAGCAAAAATCCAAGTATACCAAACGCAAAAGTGGCATTCAATCCCATGTGTAACAGGCGGACCATCATCGCTCTCCATACACAGTTCAGCCACATGGATCTTGGAAAGGCCATGGTCCCACATTAGGTGTGTGACTAGAGTGAAGCGATCTGATTTGTATCCACTGGTGTAAAAACAGGGCGACCGAAGGAAACAGATCAAGTTTCCTTAAATAGGCGCCTGTCAGAAAAATCTCAAAAGGCTTTTCATGCGGTAAGTATCTTCCATTGATTTCACACTTATTGAAGCTGCATCTTCACTCAGCACTATTTATCAGACTACATCCTATCGACAATTCTGTTTTCCATAGCAGCAATATGAAGAGAGCAGCCATTTACTGCAGAATCCCCTCTTATAAATCAAATCCAGTTAGCCGCAGGTCTATATCCTGGAGAAAATGAAAATAAATCATTAGTATGAAAGAGCTAATATGAGCAGAGTGATAACTAGATGTTTCACAAGTTATTTACATACATTAATAGTTGCTAGAGTCATGTAAGTAAAATTGCAGTAGTTTATGGGTCCATGAAATGGCGGGTGAAACACTGATTACTGGATTATCTATAATGTCACCTGTTGAATTTAAAGATATTTTTCAGAAGAAACAGGACTCACAGAAAACACTTTTTTAAAATTCACCTTTTTAAGAATAAGCAATTTGCTCCCAGGCTACATTACATGTGTTTATGTTAATATTTTATTTAACTTAATCAGCTCACAATCAATTTTCACCTTGTTTGCGCAAGTTGATTTATCAAAACGAAATTAATTATTTCTCAAAGCAGAAGATAGTGAAATTAAGATAGACAGGCACACTGAAAAGTCAAATGCATTTTATTTCATTAAAAGCAGATTATACTACATACAAACATTTTTTTGTTCATTTTAAAATACAAATTCCGATTAAAACATCAAGGCAACTGGAATATATTTCTAAGGACAAAATGAATTACTCTGCTTTTAAGATAGACAGGCATACTGAAAAGTCAAATGCATTTTATTTCATTAAAAGCAGATTATACTACATACAAACATTTTTTGTTCATTTTAAAATACAAATTCCGATTAAAACATCGAGGCAACTGGAATATATTTGTAAGGACAAAATGAATTACTGTGCTGATTCATGATAACCTGAATTACCAGACTTTATATGGTTTTCTTATTCCACAACTTTCTGATAGCTGATGAAAAACACCTGCAGAATGAAATGTTCACATCAACATGGAAGGACCAAAGCCTGCTCCTACTGAACTGAATGGCAAACTCTGCGGAGAAGTATAACTGGACCTCAGTGGGGGTTTTTTTCCAAACTGATTTGGAAATGGATATGAACAGACAGTTGCCAGTTTAGGGATGGAGCTGTATATCACAATTTTTACTTTTAGGGATGGAGCTGTATATCACAATTTTTACTTCAGATCAATCCTGCTTTCCTTATGAACTACTTACTTCAGTGAAAAAATGAAATTGCATGATGAATGCGCTCAATCCCTACCGTCCTTAATTTATAACATAAACAATAAATGTTCCCACAGGACAGTAGAAATCTTATCTTTCATATACCCACATGCTGACTGCACAGTATCCCAGAAAAATAATCAGTTAGGATCAGAGACTGTATAATCTCAAATTCCAGATTCTATTTTCAACTACTTTAGCTCAGAGGTTGTCACACAAGGCTGTGTTCCAGCACTTCGGAAAATTGCTCGGTGCATATCATTATGTCTTCCATATTCATGTTAAACATATTTCCAACACGACTTACAATATCCTATTATTTAAGATGCAGTGTTATACACAACATAGCAGTGTAATCTTACACTCCCTATTAAGCAGTGTGTGTAGTGCACAAGAAATGGGTTTCACTTTGTATGGGAAACATTTTAAACCACCTGCTTTTGAAACAGCATTGGCAGCTTTAATGAGAATTGTTTTTTTTATCACGTCTATACACATTGTAGAGAGAATTCAAAAGAACGGCTTGTCTAATAGTCAGACTACCCTGCAGTTTGGGTTATTAAAAAGGAGATTGTAAAAGCTATATAGGACAGCAGGAGATTTGGTTCATGTCTAGTGTTCCTTTAGCTCTGAACAATCTATCTCAGGAGGCAATAAGGAGATAGATGAAGCTTTTCCACAATTTTCTCTCTCCCTTTTCTTTCTCTGCTAATTCTAACACCTTCACTGTGAAACTGAATTAACAAACAGGCTTATACCCTTCGTTCTCCAGCTTCAAATTCTCAGCATTTGCTGGAAACACACCAATTTAGCTGGAGAAAATAATTCCCCAAACTTGATCTACGCGTTTGCATTTAGTTTAATAAACTTACACAGAAAGGCGTGCAGACAAATGCCTCTTGGAAGGCTGTTGCTGTGTTGCATTTCAAACTTTGAAGGTAGCAGGTTATTACTTGACAAACAGTAAAGAACAGACAGAGCACATAAAGAAGTGCCAGAGCAGAAGACACCTGGTATAACTTGACTCTTCT
The DNA here is from genome assembly GCF_001431845.1 of Calidris pugnax. Taxonomy (NCBI): domain Eukaryota; kingdom Metazoa; phylum Chordata; class Aves; order Charadriiformes; family Scolopacidae; genus Calidris; species Calidris pugnax. The sequence goes on along the minus strand of NW_015090811.1, from coordinate 3,210,789 downwards.
GAGTTGATGGACAGTAGGTCATGAGAAGACGGAACTTTAAGCTCTTCTGAGTTGATGGACAGTAGGTCATGGGAAGACGGAAGTTTATTCCTTAGTGGTATTCAAAAACCTCCACAAATTTAAACCTGTTCCACCAGGTATTAAAATCCACATTTTTTTAAATTTGTCAGGAAAAATATACTCTCTGTTCTTTCTCAAACTTGCAGACAGCAGGAAGTCAATCTCAGTAGCTCTTCTGCTAATTTACATGGTCTGGGGATGTCTGAGGACAAACCAAATTCAATATAGCTGCGCCAAACAACAGCATCCTTCTTCATTTCAAACCGCTGAGTTGGTTCAATGTGGAAAATTACCAAGTATTATGCTACGAATAACTCATTTAGCATTTTCACTCTAAAAGCCTTAGACCTGTTTTTAGATCTAAGACAAGTTTTTAATATGCTTTTGATACCTAAAATGGGAAGCTTTAACTACGATAGGAATTCCATGTGTTAATCAGAACAGAGATACATTTCAGGTTGCAAGACTGGGGCTTCACTTTTTTCTTTAACTTCTCCTGAACTAAATTTGTTACTTATCTAAATTCAAAGCAAATCCTAGAGCTGGGCCACAGTTTTAAGCTTGTCCATCAGCTGTTCTGTCATGGCAGCTGAACAGCTCTGCTGTGATTGAAAGTTCTGTTCTCCCTCCCATGGACAGCTTTTTACTGTAAGACAGAGACAGGAGGCTAAAATGGTAAGAATATAACTCAATGCTGGTTTGGCTATTAGTTAATTACCTATTGGGTGGTAGCTAGCTTCAGTGAATAGATTTATAGGCTAATACAGGGCAGTATGTTATAAAGAAATTTATATTTGTAAAAATTTGCAGAACTGGAATCAACAGATTTTCACTCTATTTGTAACTTCAATTTTGGGTTTGCTCTTTTTTTTTTTCCACAAGCCTTTCTTTTTAAATGGCTAAGTAACAGTTTATTTTTGAGATTCAGGGAGGTCAAACATTCAAGCCTGTCACTGGCTGCCCTGAAGCTATACCATTAGAAACACAAACTCATGCAAATAAAGAGACTGAGATTACTCAAATCTTTTGAGACTTTTATGCCGAAACTTTTTTTCCAGCACTAGGTGGAAAGGCAGGGAAGCCAGCCTGGATTTTGTCTCACTTGGTCAGAGTCAATGTTGGACAAAATTTTCCTTAGTCCTCCAGCAGTTGATCTCAACAGAACCTTCTCTTGGTATCTGGACTTGACTGAAGAGGAATCAGTGGGAAGAGAGAGGGATAAATAAACAATAGGGATGATAAGGGAGATGGGCAGAAGAATAAACTAAAGGGTAGCGATGATCAATTTGGGGCAAGATAGAAAGCTTTGGCATCAGAATATTGTGGATCTGAGGAGGTGGAGAAGCATTTTCAGATTTATTATTGTCTAGATGTGAGGATCACAATTGTTCCCTGTGGTAACGCAAATAAATTCTACCGTAAAAGGTATTTGATAAAGTCTTTCATGGTCTTTAGAACAGTCTATGCTACATAGAGGGGTTTTTTCTATCATCCATTATTTTATTATCTTCCTTTCTGAATTTAAATTACTTTATAGCTCAGATTCTGAAATACGTTAGAGAGGCATTTAGTATGCCGAGGAGCGAACAGTCCAAGATAACTTCAGTGCATCTTTGCATTTCCAATGACACAGGGCATCCCACAGCAGGTCACATCTGCTGCAAACTGCAGCAGCTCAACTCCTCTCACAGAGCTTCGGATCTTAAGGGATGTCTCGAGCAGCACCACCTGACAATAGCTCCAATGGATTAATAAAACCTTTGGTGGCACCCAAGCCTCCTGGCACACGTAAAGGCACACCTGACAATAGCTCCAATGGATTAATAAAACCTTTGGTGGCACCCAAGCCTCCTGGCCACACTCCAGCTCCAGCACACGTAAAGGCGTTGTTATGGTATCTTTACACCACCAGCTATTTTCTTTTTAGCTGAAGATATACTCCATGATTTGATGTTCATGCTTAAAAATTCCTTTCCACCTCAATTTTGCCAGTAAATCCCAATTGCACAAATATTCATAGAAAGTGACTGTAAGAGTTTTGAACACCACACGACGCTGCTTCATTTCAAAACACAAATGCTATTTTGCAGAACCAACTACATTTGCATCCATTTTTACTTACAACAGTCTCCACTTAGAGCTAAGAACCCAAGGATGCTTCATGTCTCTAAAAAGAAATCCGTGTTCTAAGATAGGCTGTGATGCCAAACAGGAGCGTGGCCAGTGGAACAGAAGCCATTAAAGGAAAGGCTCTGACCCAGGGTGAACACCAGGTCGCTGTGACACACCAAATGTAAACACGATCAGACAAATCCTCAAGAGATGCATCACAGAATTCCCCATCTCTTCTCTCACATTTCAAGTTAGCAAAGGGAAGCGTTGTATCAAATACAGCCTATTTTTTTTCTCTCTGTGGTAGTAAAGATTTTGAAACAGACCCTGCTCTTGGGTATTTCCATAAACACTTGGTGAAGGGATTTACATGTATTTAGTTCAAGAAATGAACTATAAGCATTTTAAAAAAATGGGTGTATGAAATGATAATGGGGGAGACTGCAATCCTGAGTACAAGTAAGAAGGGTATCATAGAATCATAGAACCACAGAATGGTTCAGGTTGGAAGGGACCTTAAAGACCATCCAGTTCCAACCCCCTGCCCTGGGCAGGGACACCTCCCACCAGACCAGGTTGCTCAAAGCCCCATCCAGCCTGACCCTGAACACCTCCCGGAAGCCACATCCAGCCTGACCTTGAACACCTCTAGAGACAAAGCATCCACAACTTCTCTGGGCAACCTGGGTCAGTGTCTCACCACCCTCACAAGAAAGAATTTCTTCCTAATATCTTATCTAAATCTTCCCTCTTTCAGTTTAAAACTGTTACTCCTCACCCTATCACTACACTCCCTGATCAAGAGTCCCTCCCCATCTCTCCTGGGGAGCCCTAGGTACAGCTCCAGTAGGGTTTGGTTCGCTCCCACGTGCCACCACCTCCTCTTCCTGAGAGCAGCTTCAGGTCTGGAGGCTTCAAAAAGTAGCTACAAATCCAGCTCTACTGAGATGCACAACCTTTGCTGAGATGGCCAATAAAGGTACGAGTAAGATGTTATTCTGATGGGGTCACATCCCAGCCCACATCAGTATGAGATTACAGGCGTGACGCTACATGGGTCTGCAACCAGCCCAGGGGGAAGGATTTCCAGATGCTACAAGCTGTGTAAATATATCGCCCTCAGCTCAGAGAGATTGATTCCTCGGTGCCATCCTCACATTTACCTCCATTTAATATAATGCTCTGTACACAAAGCCTTACAACCAAATTAGTAAAAATCACCACATTTAAATACAGTATTCAAATGCAGTGTAGCACAAATTAGCGAAAAGTTGAATTAAACTGAGTAGATGTTCCAAGACTCACTTAAATCGCCATGCATTTTTCAGCTTCGCTGTATTTTTGTTCTTCCTTATTAGCAGGAAGATTCACTAATGCTAACTCATTATTAATTAGTATTTTCAGGATCAAAAGATACCTTTAAATAATTTCTGCAACTTAGTTTGCCAAAATAGGAAGACTTCTGATCATAATTTTCTATTAAGCTGTTTTTGAGTTAGACAAATTAAACCTATGAGAAGAAAAGGGTCACTTAAGTCTTATTATCTTCCATTTACTCATATCAATAAATCATTTTCTTAAAATAGTTCTACTACTTAGCTGAAGTAATTGTTTATATTACCAGAAGTTGACTACAATTTTTTAATGTGGACTATAGCTGTCTGACATTTTGCACAGTAAGTAGGTAACGAAATGGTGATTTTTACCCATAACAGAAAGAATGGGTAACTCTGTCACTTATGTGTAAAGTTTTAGACAGCTAAGTAATACAGATTTAAATTAAAAATGACAGATGCACTGGCTTGGAATATAATGGGCACTGAAGTGAACCTTTATTCCTTTTAGCAGCTTACGGTTAACTCTTCAATGGACCACACATTATACTCACTTTTGAGGACTGTAACTATTCAGCTAAATGATCAAATGGCCATTCCGTTGATGGCAGTACGGCGCTTCGGGACAAGGTTTTCTGACCTACTCTAGAAACTCAGCTGAACTCACGTTAATCAGAGGTCATACCAGGGAGGAAAAATATCCCAGATGTTTCTCACTTGAGATCTTCAGTATTGAAATCTGCATACTAGACATCGTAAAGTGCATTTAACTTTCTTTGATTAATACTTTATACAACATTCACGTGCTTCCCACCTGATCATTCTAAGAGAGGACGCTAGAACCCACCCAGAGGCCCCTGAAACTAAGTGTTCTTCTATTGTCTCTTGCAGGTGAATAATTAATCTATAGAATCGGTATCAAAGTTTGTTACCTGATCCGTATTTGTGCCCAACGCTTGGTTCATTGTGGTTAATCACACGAGAAAAGTAAATTGAATTTTGTACGCTACCTTTAATACAATTATAATATCCACAGTAATACTATCTTTAATGCTAGTTCATCACCTAAGGCAAGCTTTCATATCAGATTCATAAGCTACTGCTTCTTTATTTTCCTATTTTTGGGGCATCAGGAATTCAAGACAAGGCTCAAATACAGTTATTACCATTTCTTGAGAGAGAACTCTGGAAACAAAGATGCTTGAATGAACTCAGATTTGTGTATGGATTGTTTTTCTACCTGGATACCATGCAATAACTGTTCCAAAGCGTACAAAACCCTTGTTGTAGAGTTAGATCAATAACTAGGCTCTTCAATAAGATGATTTTTTAAAAAAATAATAATAAAAAAACTCAACAAAAAACTTCCTTGTGGCACAAAAAAGAGCAAACGCTTTTCTTACTTGATCGAATTCTGGTCTCAATTCCATCAGGGTAATTGAGATCAAATTCCAACTCATCATAAAATCCACAGAGGGATAAATATAATTTGTTAATCACAAACCCGATATCTCTAACTGAACTTCAAAAGTGCTCTCGAATGGCGTTACTGTGCTTTCCACAACTGTAGAGTGCACACTACATTTCGAGTGCAATATTGGCATTACAGGGATCTATCAGCTTGAGAGTCCATTTCCTGTGATGTAGTATTCCGTACATCTGTGACTTTACTTGTATTTGTTCCAAAATGAATTTCATGCTTAACTTGTTTTTCTTAATTAAACTTCCTTTAGCAGTTTCTAATACGTGCATTATTAAAACTCATTAGTCCCATTCAAGCCTGCCTGTCATTTTTGGCTTCGCATTCATGTATCGAGGAGCTCTGTTACTTTATATAGGAAGCAAATTAAATAATAAATATGAGAACTTGAACGTTTTATGAGTGTCACTATGAGAAAGTGGCTGCAAGGCCCATAAGGTTTCACACAAAAAAAGCATTACAGCTAAAGCTAACATGCTGACACATCTCTGATCTATAAAGTCTGCAGTAATGGTAGCAGTAAAGTGTTGTGCCACAGACGGGGAATTTTTCTCTCACATGAAATAGAAATAGGATGTAGCACAGACTATATTTACTGTTGTAAAAAAATTTCAGATAAAATTTCCCAAAAGCTTAGAATATAACACCATTAAATGTCTACAAAGATTTACTCTTTCCATCTGACTTCATGGGTAGCTCCTATTATTCAAGCTCCTTGTCCTGTTTTCATTTTCTACCACTATCTGTGAGAAACATCCTTATTTAAGTTATAGCAGCTGGTCTGGACGTCCCTGCGGTCATGTCCTGGTCACACTGGCCAGAGACAGAAGCATTTCCCAACCCAGCAGCAGAGTCTCATGGCAACTATTTCAGGGCCCAAGCCTCCACAGAAGCAACCCATCTTTGTGAAACCACTTAAAGAAACAAAAGCTCCATCCCAACAATGACTATATTACACAAGTTTGAGGACGTCAAAATACTCAGTATATCTGTGTCATAAGGTTTTTCCTCAATAAGTTGTTTTCTCCTCATGAATGTTTCTAATGCTATGTCCCTCCATAACACTTCACTGCTTTCAAGTATTTTTTCTTTTTAAACTGAGGGTCTGGGTTGGGAAAGCAGAAGTTGAAGAATTATTTTAAGTTCAGATATTGAAGTTAAAAGCTTCAGACAAGATGGAATTTAATACAAGTATAAAATACAACATAAATGTATTCCCCTCATTAAATTCCCAGAACAAGTTCAACAAGTGGGCTAATGGCATCTCTAGGCAGGATGTGATGGAGGAGATTTAGAAAATATATTTTTAAATTGCCATTTAAGTTTTCTGCTTGGTTAAAAGAATATGAGTCACTTGAAATAGAATATTTGTAGTGTCCTTGATCATTTTTATGATTTTACCGTCACATGTTGCTAATTTTCAAGCATTACATTCTCCCTTAATATGGTGCAAAAGACCTAACCAAGCATCAATGGGAAGTAACAGACTACCCAAAGGCAGCACTAAAACTGATTATGCAGAAAGTATTATGAGGACAAACCAGAAGAATTCAACCAATGAGGAACTCCAATTGCTTTTCTTTAAATGGCCTCATCTTTTAGTTGCCCACAGCAATGGAAAAAAACATTTTACTCTGACATATGCAGCCCAGACCTTTACACGGCTTGATTGCCATAAGGATATTTCCAGTAGACACTGTGCCCCATGGTTTCACGTGGTGTCCCTTTACTTCACCTTTTGGTTTTTTAGTGAAAAGTGGCATGGTAGAGTGGGTGCACAGAAAAACTCGAACATGGTACTAAGTAGCCAACTAATCACTTTTTATCCCTAGATAATACCACAGCACATCATTAACTAGCAATTCATAATTATGAAAACAAAGTCTGTTGGAAAACATGTGGGGCCTTCAGAGGCGGGTGGAAACGTGGAGCTGAGTCACCGAGAAGTCAACACGATTTCCCCTTGTAATTTTGATAATTCAATAGTCATTCCGGGGAGTGTAATGTCATCATTTGTCATTAAAACTACAGGATGTGCTTTCAACATGCAATACGTGATGAAGTTTCCCCATCGGTTTCTTCTTCTGCATCTCCTAACTCCCTCCCTCCCTCCCATCCACGTGATGAAGTTTCCCCATCGGTTTCTTCTTCTTCTTCTGCATCTCCTAACTCACTCCCTCCCTCCCATCCCAACTCTTCTGCTCCAACCTCTCTGAATCCATACATTCCTTCCTAACCCAGAACTCAGGAACAGGGCTACAGTAATGGAAATAGGCTTTTATAACAGCCTTTATCCATCAGTCAGGACCTATTTTTTTTATCATCACCTGTTATACTTACCATGGATGCATATCTGGGACTAATCGGAAATTATATTGTTTACCAGATCAGATTGATTACTGTCCATCCTTTATTAAAAGAAATCCACAAATACTTCTACTGAATCTCTGGCAAAATGTTGCCCTTTCATTATTTGCTTTCAAAGAATGTCTGTCTCTTTTTGCCCTTCTTTTTCACTATTTAATTTTTAAATAGTTTCTTTTTCATGTGATTAAAAAAACATAATAAATATGACATCAAACAAATAATTCAAAGCTAGCCAAGAAACTGTAATACAGCTCCACGTCTCTATTAGAAAGGAATGTATATTTGCTTTTAATAAAGAGAGGCAAGCCAATTCATTACGAACTGAGACCATATCTAAGCCTCTGCTTTCTTCTCTTTTCCCCAGACTCCATTTGAACAATTAGAGTGGTTTATGCTTGTGTGTATGCCAGTGGATATTAAATATGCAAACTGATAAAAAAATAAAACTACCACCATTACCACGTTCAAATCCTCCATTCATTTGCAAATCAATTTCTCTGGCTACAGCTTCTGTCCCAGTCTTTAAATAACCCTCCTCAGCAGACTGCTCCACCTCCAGCCAAATAATCCAGGGCAAACCCACTTTGTGGAGGATGCTGAAGTACCAACAGCCAGGATATCACCTTCTTACCCTCCCGTAGAGAAAAGGGGTAAGATAATCAAAGCAGTATCAGGAAGACAGCTCTTCTCCTCGCTTCTACACAACTTAGTGCCTTAAAGAGCCTGAACACTCTCTGGTGGCTTTCGGTGCTACTTCAGTTAATCACAAACCAGAGGCGTTCCGCCAAATCCCGCTCCCCAGCACACTTAGCATCATTATCCTCAGCCTCATTTTTCTTCCCACAGTCTGCATATGATTGACATGAAATACACAGAATCAATGGCATCTCTTTGTATGTATGGAAGGGCCCCCTCATCATTTTCTGCAAAACTGCCTTTGCAATGTTGCTGCAGTCTGTAGCTCTAGTCTGAGAAAACCCCTGTCGTTTATCAAAAGTAACTAAGAAGTAGTCGTCTTTAACCCTGCATTATGCACCAGAAAAAGGGGGAAAAAAAAAAAAAGAAAAAAGAAAAAAAACCCACCCAACCAGTATTTCCAAACATGGCTACTTAGCTTTTGGCTCCCAATCTGCAAATCTAATTTCCAAGATGCAGAAGTGGGCTGCGTGTTCCAGCTGTTGAGCCCACACAAGTCTCAGTGCAGTCAATGGGAATCAGTATCTTTGAAAATCAGGGCCCTGAATAATGGGCTCTATTTTTAAATGTTCGTTTGTATCATACATGGGTTTTTTTCATTTGTCAGGTGCCTGTAATAAAGTACGTGCAATTCCGTAAGTATCCTTCGCCTCAATTTAGACAGGCCAAAAAAAAAAAAAAGTAGGATAAAAGGTCCCAAAGCTCACAGTGTTGCTCTTTCATCAATAACAATAGTCTGTAAATACATCAAAAATGTTGCTACAGTAAAAAACAAACAAACCAAAAAACAACCTAGGTCTTAAGGGAGCAGGAAAAAGTTATTTTGAGCATTGCCACAAATGCATGGTTTCAGATATGAATTGTCTCTGTGAATTTACCAATACAGCCTGGTCCCACTAAGGCTCTGGATAAATGCAAATATTACCACAGTGGAAGGCACCACTGGAAAAAATATTTCCTAAAACAATTTCTTACACTTATGTTGACGGGGGGGAAAAAAAGCCCAAACCTGCTTCATTTGAAATTCACAGAACATCTAAAGGTGCTAAAAACATTCACTTTGATATTTATAGCTTCTATAAGATACATTTCCATTTTATACTAAGGGATTTTTTTTAATGCCATAGTTGTTAGAGCTAAAAGAAACTGGCCTTCCAGAAAGCAAACCCGGTGTCAAACTAAAATGCTATTCCTTAAAAAGGTCAGCAAATCTACAGAAGAAAACAGCTTGTCCAGATTGTGTCACCTGCAGCACCAGGAACGCAACACTTTAATCAAGCTCTGTTTTGTTTTATTTAAACAATTATTTTAATGTAATTGCTGTAGAGCCATATGCATCCTTAAACTGATCCGCGATAATATCCTTCCTCCTGATTCCAAGGTAACTTTCTGGCTGTAATTATAAGTCAATTAATATTAAGTAATTTGACTGATTAATTTTAATTAAACCTGCTGAAAATTGATTTTCCTTCGGCGAGTAAAAGACGAGGCTCTAGTGCGATGGTCGGGAAAAGAGGAACGGGAGGGAAACGGGGAGGGGGGGGAGAGGAAAAACCAGTACTTAACACCCAAGCGAGAAGATGTCTGAAGAAGGGGGAGAAAATAAATAAATAAAAGAAAGAAGCGAAAAGCCCTCCATCAGGCATGGCAGCCTGGAAGAGCCACGGGGCCGTGGGGCCGCGGGGGCGAGCACGGCAGGTCCCTGCCTGGTCCAAGGGCGAGCAGTAGCCCCGGCCCAACCGGGGGGAGCCGAGATTTGGGGGGAGCCGAGATTTGGGGGGGGTGATGGAGATGATGGGGGGGGGTGGGTAGGAAA
>NW_015090811.1:3126940-3200202 GCF_001431845.1 Calidris pugnax | reverse complement strand
TGGAAGGGTTTTGAGGAGGGTGTTAATCTTTTTTTTTGGCTCCTGGATGCACGGCTCGCTAAAGCCGCCGAGAACCCTGCTTTTTTCCCCCCTTATTCCACGTTTCCACTCCAAATTGCTGCTGGATGAAAAATGGTACAAAGATACCCCCAGCGGCGGCGCGGGGAATAACGCGGGCAGCCCCGGCCCCGCACCGCCCCGGCCCCCGCACCGCCCCGGCCCCGCCAGACCCTACCTCCGGAGGGGGGGAGGACACGGACCCTCCCAGAACCATAGAAGAAGGCACCAAGACCAAAAAAAAAAATCCCCACCAGATTGGGAAGTGGCCCCTGCACACCGAGCACACGCAGCCTTCTGTGGACAGGGGGGTACAAACTGGTCCCAGTATGGGATTTAAAAGCCTGCACACACCTGTGAGCGTGCAAGGCTGTTGCCACTTGCTGAATTACACCCACGTGCAACACTCAAATATTTCACACAGGTGTGATTTAGTAAGAAATTGGTGTCTTACTTCCTTAGGCTGTCACTGCACACGAGATAACATGACTTTTTTTTTTTTCCTCCTTCCCCTCTGCTGTTTCTTCAAATCTTTTAATTATTTTTCATTGTCCACTTTCTATTTTTTGAGAAAAGAAGCATTCTCTGATCCCGGCCTTCATGTTTTCGAGGATCCCAGCAGAGAATGGAAGTTGACAGCTCGGGGTATGTGGGGAGAAAGGAAGGCCAGATCAGAAGGGAAAGGAAAATAGTCCTTTGAATTCTGAAAAGTCTATTCATTATTTTTTTTTAAGAACAGCCACAATCCCACACTAAAAGATTATAAGCATCCTGAGTTAAGCCTCTTGTAGAGAGCTCATTAACATCTCCAGTTATTTTAGGAGAGACTTCCCTTCGCATTGTGTTAAAAACCTGTATTTTGTGGTGTTTTAACATCCACCTCCTTTTAAAATATTGACACTAATCAAGCCCAGCACGCCCACTCGTGTCTCCAAGCACGTAGCCCCAGGCGAGGTCTGAAGGTGCCTGATAATTTGAGAAGCTTTTACACCCCTCACCTGAGAGCAGGTCCCAGGGGAGCCAAGGCCAGTCCCAGCCACACCGGGCTATTTATGGCTCCCAGTCCCACCCAGCATCTCCATCTAAATACCCATGGCAGGAATGACAGGCACACCAGCAGTTTATCCTGTGACATTTCTTGGTACTGGAATAATTGTGTCCTGGGCACATTTTTCACCTGGTAAGTATCAATAATTATTACAGCCCATGATTACTTTTCAAATCCAGCATCCTTCAGTGCTCTGAAGTTTAACTCTTCCACTGCCACTGAAAGCACGTGGTTCTCAGAGGATAAAGAGGCAGAACGTAGTCTTTGCTGACAGGGCAATCCTATGCGTGTCGTTATGTTATTCTCAAGGGAACACTAGGGGGAAAAAAAGATTTCAAAACTAGAAAGAAAATGTGCACGGGAATATCTATCACTTGCCACCAGCCACAGATCAACCAACAGCCTAAAAACTAGCACCAAAGAGGACAGCATCAGGTGAGCTATTCTGCCATTCTTCATCTGCATAAAACCCTGGAGTACTTTTAGCTTTGGGTTGTCTTTTGTACTGCAAAGTAAGAAATAATGGTGTCATAAAATAACTACACCCTTACTGTCACTTGTTGAGCTATTGGAATGCAGATGCCTAAAGTTTTCTTCTTATTTCTTTAAAGAGGATATATGTATCTTCCCATTGGAGCGCTCCAAAAATCATTTAAGCATATTGTCCCCTACTAACTATATGAAAAAATCTACCCATTCATCCCTCTACTATAATTTAGGGGTTTTTTTTTGGGAGGGGGAGGTGATAATTTCCATCCAACTGACTACAAATCGCACCTTTAGCCATCAAATCTCCACCTGACCCCAAACCATCTTAATTTGTGCCGAAATGACACAAAGTTGTCATTTGAGGACATTTTTAAGTCCCCCTTCACAGCAGTGATACATGAGATCACTTCACACACAGCATTTCTTCTGCTCTGCCCTGTCCCTAAGGTGGGGGTCCCTTTCCCAAATTTTCCTACTGTCTTCACTCTACTCCCCTCCTCCGTGCTTCAACATTTCTCCTTACTGCTTCCCTCTGGGGACCTCGGGAGCACAACAGCTCTCCTTTCATCCAAATCATTACTGGGGAAACAGTCCTGGCTCATGGGGGAACAATAGGATTTGTCTTCAGCTCCAGAACGTTGTGCAGGTCTAGGAAGGGATATAGAATTGGGAGAACAAAGTACAAAACTAATCTTTCTGTACTGAGATTTGATAGTAATAGCTGTGCCTGAACATAAACGTGGTAATAACACTGCCTGAGGACTGATACTACTGCATTACTACTATAGTTTCCGACGCTGATTCAGTCAACATCCAGTATCCCCTTGCTTTAAAGCCCTAAGTGGCCTATACATACATTTATTTAGACATACGTACACATATACACACACACACCTATATATACATACGTATAAAGAGTGTTTGGACTCATTTGAGAGAAGAGGGAGAAGAGCTTGTAGTCAATTAGAACTTTGCTAAATAGGTTTTAATATGCTCCATGCCAAGAAACTATACTGTCATTAAAATCTAAACAACAAAAAACCAGTTTAAAGGATGGTGTTAGTTAATATTTAGTTCATCCGATTCTTCACAGGGATTGCCTTCTCTGCATTTATGGAAAAAAAGAAGGATAAATTTCCATGGACTGAAAATCCCTGGAAATTTCTAAGTCCAGCATCCTGCAATATTCTGAAATTTAAATCTGCTCCATTTTCTCCCTTTTAAGAACACGAAGCCCTGAGCACCTAACTTCTAAAAAGAGCAAAACATACAATCAAAAGCTAAAAAGAAGAAAGAAGCTACCAACTAGCGATCCAAGCTAAAATACATACCTGAGGTATAGAAAGAATGCACCTGAAGTATTAATGGTAAGAAAGCTTTTTTTATGCGACACAAGTTTCATGAGTTATTGAAAGATATAACTTTAGATAGTGATATATTTTTCTTTCAAGTATAGATTTTATCAGACTATTTCTCAAGAAAGTAGATTAACCTTTCTAATAGGTAGAAAAGGTGTAATTGTTTACATATATAAGATTCTAAATATTCATTAATTTGCTTCTCTCAAGATAGCTCATTAAGTTGTTTCTTGCATGTAACTTCATTAAATATTTTCTTTGATTTCATGAAACTTATTTAAGATCACTCACCTCTGTCCGTTTATATTCTCTAGATTGCCCCTGACTGCCAAATCTTTAATGAAATTATAATGCCTGTCTATAAGCTGCTTTAGTTAGCTCTAACTGCTTAGTTATTGCCATTCATTTGGGTTAACCTTGCCAAGAAGAACCACTTAAAGAGGCGGTCCCTCCTTGCAGAGTGGCCATTAAAGCTCCTCACAAAGATACAGGGGCTCTACAGTCCCTCAGTCACGCCAAACACTCATCATTACTTGCTTATCATTTGCTTTCTTTAATATTCTTCTTTATAATAAAACAACCCCATTTAAATATATGATGCTTAGCATATATGGCAAAACCCCGCTATGGCTCAGAAATGGCCAGACTTTCACATATCAGGGGTCAAGAAAATAAGATACACGTAGTCTAAGGGTTTCAACTTTAACTGCATTCACTCTCCTCCAAAAAACTTCCCCAGACCTGGACGCACGCCCCAAGTGTCCTTCCTGCTGCCTCCTCCCCAACGCCTGGCTCCAGCAGTCGGGGTCAACGCTTCTCTTCCTCCCGGCCCGTGATGGGAATGGTACATTTTGCCATCTGGGAGGATTTGTATGCTGACATCATACGGGTTGTCCTCGGTGACATTCGCTTTTTATCATTAGCACCTTCTACCGGAATATCTAATTGGCTACGTCGTACCTCTGGACTGTAGATTTATTTTGCATTTTCATTTAATTAACAGCCATGACCAATGGGCTGATAGATGGCAAAGCATTCTGTGAAGGAGAATCCTACTGGATTAAAAGCTTTGCTGGAAGGTTTCGAACGCCCATTCAGCCTGAACTTCTCAAAGGCCATTTTCTTTAAAGTCCTGTGTTTCCAAAACACGTGGGAAGAGGAAGCAAACAGGACCCAAGGATGACACAAAACCTGTTCCTACAGACTCACCCCTCTCTAACTGTTGCCCCACGGTGACTCGATGCTCAGATGAGCACGGTCCACCCGGGGTTATTCTGAAATTCGGAATTTCAGGTTCTTTTGGGTGCCGTTAAAGGACTGATATTGATAAAGAAAGCCATTGCCAGTGTCCTTACTGGAACTTAATCAGTAGATTACAACACATTACAACACTGCGCTTGCCAGGGAACTCTGAATTAATTATAAAATCCATTTCCTTGTTTATGTGGCTGTGAATACTTTTAGTCCAGAAGAGTTTTATGACTTTGTTCCTTCCCAATATTCCAGTTATTCTTTGAAGTCAGAACCTACCAGTACCTTGGTTTGCACTGACCAAATACAGGAAAGCAAGGAACTAGACTTTCTATTTTTTAAATTACAAAGAGTTTTCTGTTTACACTACCTGAAAGCCAACCTATTTCTATGGAGTTTTTTTATTTAGTTTAAACCTATAGTTGAAAAGAGTAACCTACTATATCCTACTTCTGACCTACTGAATTTTAAAGCACATCAGGACATCCCCTGTGGGAGCTGGTGCTCTCAGTCAGTATTAGACACAATTTATGTTCCTTTAGACCCAGTAAACACATGACAGAGAACTGTGGGCCAACTTCATTTCTGATGGAGTGGAATGGAAGCTGGAGGAACCTCATCAGAGAATTTTATATCCTGATACCTAACCTCAGCAGAAAAAATGAACACGTAGCCTGGGTTGTTAGCATTTGCAAGTAAAAATAGTAAATTGTTTTCCACATGCATTTCTCGAGGAATACCATCTACTTTTTCACCAGCCAGTTTCCATAAGCAAGAAAAGCATCAACTTCTGCGAATTAAGACTTGCTGAAACCTTGACACTCTCTCAGTACTGATAAAGCAATTTAGGCCCTTATTTAAATCAGCCAGTAATAAGATGATTGTGAAATACATCATGATTTTACTACCAGCTTCTCTTGGCGTCTGTTTGCCTCCAGTTACGATTGCGCTGATAACTTGGTGACCGATATAATTAGCCTGGCTGTCATTATGGCTACTGGCCAAAAGAGCCAAAGACGCTCTTTAGAATTTCTTTTCAGATGCACCAAATAACATGATCCACTAATTAAAACTCACACAGTCCCAGTTAATTCCTGACAACTGAAAAAGGCGCAATTTGAAAACACTCTTACAAAGCAGTAAATCACTTCCAACCTGGTTTATGTGTTTGAAAGAAGATGGAATGGCCTTGGGTTTGGGTACCGGGCTGGGAGTCAGGGGCTGGCTGGAAACAGTGAGAAAACCATTGTTTCTTTCCTGTTTTTAAATCACAGAATCACAGAATCTTCTAGGTTGGAAGGGACCTTAAAGATCATCTTGTCCAACCGTCAACCTAACTGACAAAAATAGACACCCACACAACAAACAAGGAGCATCATCACTAAACCATACCTCCCAGCACTACATCAACCCGTCTTTTGAACACCTCCAGGGATGGTGCCTCAACCACCTCCCTGGGCAGCCCATTCCAATGCCTGATAACCCTTTCAGGGAAAAAATTTTTCCTAATATCCAGCCTGAACCTCCCCTGGCGCAACTTGAGGCCATTTCCTCTTGTCCTGTCGCCTGTGACTTGAGAAAAGAGACCGACCCCCATCTCTCTACACCCTCCTTTCAGGTAGTTGTAGAGAGCAGTAAGGTCTCCCCTCAGCCTCCTCTTCTCCAGGCTGAACCCCCCCAGCTCCCTCAGCCTCTCCTCATAAGACTTATTCTCCAGACCCCTCACCATCTTTGTCACCCTTCTCTGGACCCGCTCCAGCACCTCAATGTCTTTTTTATGGTAGGGGGCCCAAAACTGGACACAGTACTCGAGGTGAGGCCTCACCAGTGCCCAGTACAGGGGGACAATCACCTCTCGGGCCCTACTCGTCACGCTGTTCCTGATACAGGCCAGGATGCTGGTGGCTTTCTTGGCCACCTGGGCACACTGCTCAATCTAATACATTTTGATTTTTCTATCACCAAGGCAGGGACAATGGTCCCGTACTGAGGAGGAGGAAGGAGGTGAGGGCTCCCGAGGCAGGGAGGAGAGGGAGGTGAAGAGGCAGAGCAGGGTGTTGGGAGCAGCCTGGTGGCTCTGGCACTGCCCCGGCGCTGCCGCCTCTGCCAGCCCCAGCTGCTTGGCAGCGAGAGGCGCGGGCGGCTGCAGGTGCAGCGACGGGTCCGTGATGCTACGGGGCATTGAAAGACCTCTGAAAGAGAGGGGGAGAGCCCTGCGGGACAGACTGCGGCTGTGGAGCCACTGATATAACGCCTTGATGAAATTCTGCTATAATAAGCATTAGGAGAAAACAAAACCAACAGGAAAACACATCCTAAAAAAACCGCTCCTGCATTCTGCAGGCATTAATCAGCCTCAATAGTGATAGCAAATCCAAGAGATAGTATCAAAATGAAAATACCATTGTACGAACAGTAATACATTCACCTGCTTGCCTTAGTAAGCTTTAAAGTTTGTGATGTCTGGAAATCTGATTCAGTGTGCAATGACAAACGACACAAAACCCACACATCCAGGCGAGGACACAGAGGCAAAGCAGGGAGTACAGAAACTGCCAAGCACTTCCAAAGCAGAGACCCCTAAAGAGGTCCTTAAACTGAGAGACCTGAAGAAATGTCATCTTTAACAGGTGATGGTGAGGAGACATTTTGAAAATACAGTAACTTTTAAGAAAGTAAACTGAAGGCAGATCAAATCACTTAGTATTTAATACTGTAATGAGATTTTCAAAAATCACATCTCATTATAGTATATAAATAATGCACCAAGGCATTATTTATAGCCCATTAATATTATTCCTGTAAAATCTAGTTATTCTAGCGATTGAACAGCAGAGTAGCAACAAGAAAATTTTTCATTCTACCTGTGTAATGGGTGCATGTTAGACTCTGTGCCTTTGTGTCTCTGGCTGCACACAGACATGTGGTAGGACAAGATGTGCAGTAGCTGCCTGTCAGGTTCCACCAGAAAACTGGAGACACAAACAGCACCTCTGTTCATTGCAAAATATCTGCAGGGACCTCTATCTGCTATGACAGGAAAAATACAACCTCAGGAAGCCTCAGCTGGCATCCTGTAGGCAGCCAAGGGAGAAAAAGAAAAAAAAGAAAAGAGAAAGCAATGGCAATAGAGGAATTGCAGCATCCTAGAAGCCTATTATTTAATTGATGTCATAACCCAGGAAAATATCCCCTATACACTATGGTGATGTTACGGTATGCTCTCTACACGGACTTTGAAATCTCAGCTGTTCTTTATACAAGATCTGCTAGAACCATCTGAAAGTTAAATCTTTACAAATACTTTGTAATACCTATCTGTGGCTAAACTGAATCCCACACCCATAAAGACATGACTTTGAATTTTAATTTTCAAATTTCTAGAAGGTCTCAGTTGCAGAATACTATTTTTTTTTCCCCACATCTGGCATTTGCAGAACTTAATGAACAACGTCTCTAGCATTCAGAATAAGCACAATAGGGCTTAATCTCTTTCTGAGGGGCAAACTTTGGCATTCTCTTGCAATAGGACGTGAGCAGAGTGGTTCTCAGCAAATAGTTTCTATGGCAAGATGAAAGAATTCATTAGTTTTCCGTTTCTCAGACCTTTCACTTTCTTCCCTATCCCAGACAAACAGGACAGCCAAATTTCCTATTACTTTTAACAACGATACTCTAATTTATTTTTTTTTTTTTCTGCTGGCAAATATTATTATTCCAGACTGAGAAAATTATTTCTATGACTGAGGGAAGAAAGTGTCAAGCCCACCTGTGGTCTGTGCAGCAGCCAGTAGAGGGTGCAGGCAGTGTGGCTGCATTTCCTACACTGCTGCTGCTTCAGTTTGTTTCTAGAAGTGGGCAAATATAATAAGGCATCTAATGGCACGTTAGGGGTGCAGTCCAATACTAAATAATATGTCCAAATTGCATGGCATCTCTTTTTTCTCAGCTTCTCCTTTTTTTTTTATTCACGACTGTTCTCAGTGTTTATAATGACACAGAGCTTGTGTTGCACGCGTGTCATTCAGAGCCTGTAAAAAAAGGCTGGAGAGCTCACATATATAAAGATTTCACATGTAAGAGATCTCGCTAAGATATTTTCCTATTCACAGTATTAAAAAAGGTGCATTTCTGATAAATAAAGAGGTTTATTTCTATTATATCTTCAAGGCCTTTACTCAGGCTTCAGTCAAACGAACTTCCACTGAAATAAACCAAAAATACTTCCCTGACACTGGCAATATTAGCTTGGCAAGATAATATAAATTAGAGAGGAGCTAAGAAGCATTTGCTTGCAAAAGGGGTGTTGCAGCGGCCCTTGTTAATGGGGGAATTATCTCAAGGTGGTATTTGCCTCCTTCCACAACAACCTGGGTGATGGTACTGGGTGATGGGACTGTGTGCTGAGCCATCAGCTCTACAACACTGAACAGCCTTTTCCTTCATAAGTATTTTGCAGTAAGGTTGGCCCAGATTTGAGTAAGACTATATGAATGTAGAAGTATATGAATACACCTGCTACGGTTCGGCGTTTCACATCTGTAATTCCACTTGCAGTTCCTGGTCTACCGAACCATCTCTGAAGGCCAGAAGGTAACACTGGGGTTTAGGTGGGATTTAGGCTGTGGGACCCGAAGCCCAGTGTTTCCATCAGCCTACAGCTCTGTTAGATTGAGTTCATCACCTCTAGCATAAATGAAAACACAAAGTTGTTCTTGACGATGCTGAATCACAGAGGTGAGCAATTATCAAAGAATGAACACAATGTAACCATCACAAGACACAGAGCATGAAAGGTTTTGTGACAGGTGAAAATGAGCACATTTACACAAGATGGAGCTAAAATTTGAGTCCAAACTGAAGGATATACTTTTCTGTTTGAGAAAGTATTTGTTGATCTAAAAGACCAAAACAATACTGCTTGTCTCATTAGCACGTGCTAAATAAATGACAACCTCTTTCAGCATTATCTTAGGTTTGGTTGTAGGTTTTCTTTAAAAGATTTAGACAGATAAAGCACCTTGCATTAGCATATCTGTCTCACAAGATGACATCTCAGAGTGGTTTGGTAAAATATGATGGTAAATTTTACAGGTCGATAATCTCTGCCTCGCATGAGTAAAATCAGTGCTGTCCACTCCTTTCCTACAGAGCTATACAACGAGCTACAGAGCAACGAGCAACATCTCAAATGAAACATCTCCAATCTCAGCGCAGTCCCTGCAGCCATCGACTTCATCAAAGTATGAAACAAGCTGAGGAGAGCTCATGTTCAATGATGCTCTGAGGGAAAATGACTGTCTGGCATCAGCACTGGAAGTAGGATGTGGCTGACTGATGATTTAGGATTGTTTTTTGAAAACACAGGGTAAATTGAGTAATTTGAACCAATCATGGAATATAACGTGTAACACAACATTCTTCTACCCTGCAGTCTCCCTTCTGGGAAATCTGGATTGGTGGTGAGTACATTTATCAAGAAAATAATGACCCCAGACAGACTCCTTGAAGCCTAAGGTTGTTTTTTTATAAGAGGAATCTGGGGAACTAATTAGGAGGAAATAGCTCCTCAATGTCGTGAGTGAACTTCCTCTGAGAAAATAAACAATTTACTGACTCATGCAACTAACAGACAACCAAAGACAGTTGTCGTTATGACATGAGTTTTTGCAAGTATGGAACATACAACAGCACACGGAGGCAATGTCTGATAACAAAAAAAATGGTATATATTCAAGGATCCTCACTTGTCATGATTATTCCAATTTAGTTGTCGTTATGACATGAGTTTTTGCAAGTGTGGAACATACAACAGCATGTGGAGGCAATGTCTGATAACAAAAAAAAATGTATATATTCAAGAATCCTCACTTGTTGTGATTATTCCAATATTTTTATCTTTGAATTGGGTAAACTAAGTAAGAACCAAAAAGATGTATTTCATTCAAAAATTAAGGTAAAAAGATGAGGTTACTTTCTGCCTATTTTTATAGCCTTTAACCAATTTCCTTGTGATGTTATCTACAACTCCCTGAAAGGAGGGTGTAGAGAGGTGGGGGTCAGTCTCTTCTACCAAGTCACAGGTGATAGGACAAGAGGGAACGGTCTCAAGTTGCACCAGGGGAGGTTCAGATTGGGTATTAGGAAAAATTTTTACACTGAAAGGGTTATTAAGCCTTGGAATGGGCTGCCCAGGGAAGTGGTTGAGGGACCATCCCTGGAGGCATTTAAAAGATGAGTTGATGTAGTGCTTTCTGACATGGTTTAGTGATGGTTTCTTATCAGAGTTAGGTTGATGGTTGGACTAGGTGATCTCAAAAGTCCCTTCCAACCTAGACAATTCTATGAGTGTATGATTCATTCTTTGGAGAACAGGAGGTGCAGGAGTTTTGGGTGTGGACATTTGCCGGCTGTCAGACAACAGATGCTCTGAAGAAGAACCAGCTTCAAAAATACTCAGTTTTGCAAATACTGAATCTTCTGGACATTCTCCCCAAACCAGAAGGCCAAGATCAACAAAAGGAATAAAGTCATGAGAACGGAAAACAGTAGCAGTGAATGTATTCCAAAGGTATAGACACCCAGGAGTAATGCAGAGCATCAGAGGGAGGGATGACAAGAAGTAAGGGCAGCACATTAATATTTAGACTGAGCATCAGCAGAAGTGCCCTGTCAGTGTGATGTGTGGAATTATCCTAAGGGAAGTAACTAGAGCTCATTGCTGACAACCGTTGCTTTCCAGCATTTCAAGTTGGCAGCTCCGTATCTTATACCAAACATTCTCATCAGCCCTTTTATTTTATAATAAACACAAGTTAAAAAAAAGAGTATATAATCGATAGTAGCGATAGACCTATCTGAAATAGCTTTGTGTTGTGAGAAGATTAAATGGAACGCTTGATCTGGATGGAAGAAGTGAGCAGGTTCCACGTTGAATTTTATTAAAAACCCAGCACCCTGGAAACAACCTGATTATGCTTTTATGACTCATCTTGGGACTTTATACCTGAACAGCTCAGAAACACCCTGACTGTTTGGAAGCAGCCTTAAGAAAGTACTGTTGATGAAAACTTAGCTACTGTGGCAGGATGCAAAGCTAAATCGCTTCTTGTTTTCATTGCTGAGTATCTGCAGTTAAAGCCTCATTTTCTTAGGATTCTGAGGATATTTCTTATGGGCAATGGAGAGAGGGAAAAAACAGTTTTGAGATAGTAATAAAGGCTGAACACACTGGTGCCATATTAAGCAATACAGACATTCACTCACACACGGTATCCCTTCTTAATGGTTCAGCTCCCTCGTGCTTTTAACATGCTCCTTTTAAAAGGACTTGTCAAGACAAATTGTCTTCCAAGTAAAAAAGGCAATTCCTTAATATAATTTGATTATCAGCATTTCCCAGAGAAATGTATTAAATTCCAGCTGCTCAATTCCTCTCCATTCCACCCACATAGTCTTCCTTTCTTTTTGTCCTGCTGATGTCCCATCACAACCTCTCTACTTATGTCCGTACTGGTTTCCGTCGTGGTTACGCTGCCAGAAGTTGTGGGCAGGACCTATTCTATAGTTTGCATTTTAGAATTTCTGCAGCTTATAAAAGAAACATCTAAAGAGTTTCATATTGGACACCTCTATCCCTGACACTTTTAGAATTTCTGCAGCTTATAAAAGAAACATCCAAAGGAGTTTCATATTGGGCACCTCTATCCCTGACACTTCATCAATTGCTTTTCTCACTTTTGCCTGACTGTGGTTAAAATCTGACATGAACATCTTTATGGAAGCTTCTCAGACCCCCATGGTCTATACAGTTACGACTCACAATTTAAAGCCCATATTACTACTCCTACATCTGGTACTTCGTGCATTTATGTTTAAAAACACTGTGCAACTCAAATGCACATAAATATGGATTTGCTCATTAGCAACGTTCCTTCTGTAACTACTGTTAGAGCACCTTAGGGAATAAAATACTTAATTCTAAGCATTTGGGAGGGACAGATTCTTAGTTGTGCTGTCTGAACTTACTGAAAACAAAACACACATTTGGTATGTAGTGGTCAACCGACTAAATAAATAAGGTAAATGCAACAAGAAAATCCGATGCTCAGAAATCCTTCAACTGTTCTGCCAGTGGACTACCCGATTGAGATGTTATCCTTGCTTTTCCCTCACAGTTTATCCGAAAGCTGCAACTATCATGTGCAAAAGGGAAAAAATGGTGTAAGTTTTTAAAAGAACAAAATTATTAAGTAGAACATTGGAGACAGAAAAAGAGAAAAAAGTCATACACATAATTTAGGCTATATTACCTCCTTAACAGATGATCTCATGATCTGGAAAGGGTTCTACCTGGTATAGCTCAGTACAAGTTATTGCTGCAATTAAACTGACTTGGGCACAGCATTCAGCATACAATGCCCTGACAGATTAAGATAACGATGTGAAGTGGGGCAAAAACCATTAAGATTATTTATCTCATGTCCTCTTCCTGTTTGGGCCCTATGAAAATAGCGTGGGTGAAAATTATTAGCTAAGAGATCTACAAAATGTTGTTCATCACATCAGTGTTAGCATAAATTGTATCTGATTTATAAAGAATTTTGCTAGAAGGAATATTTAGAGATTTCATTCTGACTAGATGTCATTCAAAAAAAGATTTATATATTTTAAGGTTTAGATCATTGTATATTGGTGAAACATGATTGCATACAACTTCCAATTTCATTCTCCTTTTTGGGCAGTTCTCAGAAAAAGGCATCCAAAAGAGCAATCATTTATCTTTGATTTAAGCACAATTTGATGCCTACTTAATATACATACAAAATAATTCAAGACAGCACAAAATGTGCATTTGACAGGATTCCAAAAGACACCAGTGCATATTAATATTTTTGCCTTTACAGGCATAAATTCATGGGTAGCTCTCATGGTAGATGACTTGAAAAAGTCTCTGCAATAATATCTTTTATAAAGAGTATTCATTTATTCAGTATTTTAGTTGCATATTCTTCATGCGTTATTTCCTGCAATGCTTATAGGATCATGTTATCCAGAGATTCTGTTACTATTTACCCATACAACACCATTACTACTTGAAATACCAAGAAAATGCTGATTTGCAGGGTTTTTTCCACAGAACAGATTGTAATGATTATAGCAGTCTACAGAAAGTCTCTATAAAATATGACTGACATAACTATGCCCTAGAGAGCAATGGTTAAATAATGATATACATACATAATGTCATTATTATATTGATTTATACAGATGTGATATTGCCTAGACTATACATGAAAGAAAAAAATGACAGCTGTTAATAGAATGCAAAACTAGTCATATAACTTGTGCAATCAAGAAAAAAAAATTTAAACCAATGTTAAACAACGTGTATACATTATTCTCAGCCTCATATCTGTGTTCTAAAACATCCCCGAAGCAAGCATTTTATAAATAAAAGAGCAAACCAGCTCCTGGATCAAA
Source organism: Calidris pugnax (assembly GCF_001431845.1). Taxonomy (NCBI): domain Eukaryota; kingdom Metazoa; phylum Chordata; class Aves; order Charadriiformes; family Scolopacidae; genus Calidris; species Calidris pugnax. The sequence continues at coordinate 3,186,516 of NW_015090811.1, read as the reverse complement.
CTTCTTGCTATTCAGAGCAAGTTTGATTTGAACTGACCAGAAAGAAAAAGATTTCTCTAAAGAAAGCCTTCTAAATACATCTTTCCCACCAAACCCGTCAGCTCATTATTTGTTCTTCAGGAAACTGTGGGCCATTAGTAGTGAATGGTGGGTTCAAGAAACGCACGGATTTCACTGTTACTAAAGGAGGATTCAAACTCATCTTAGCCTACACTGGAAAATTCTAAAGCTTTACAGCTCTACCAGCTACAAAAAAAAAAAAAAAAAAAAAAAAAAAAAAAAAATTGATGCTCCTATCTGAATGGGCTTCTCTTTGAACTCATTCACGGGTTTAATATTTTTCCTAGAACTTTTTTTTTTTTTTTTTTTTTTTTTTTTTTTTTTTTTTTTTTTTTTTTTTAAAAAAAAAAAAAAAAAAAAAAAAAAAAAAAAAAAAAGGCAGAACATACTCCTTTACTATGAGTTGGTATACACAGATGTTATGTTTGTCATAAAATTCTTGAGGGCATAAAACCCCACATAAAAATCAGGTTAAAGGCATTCTGACCAGTCATTACTGCAATCAACATATGTTGCTCAAACTGTTTTTTTGACTTAAATAAAATTGAGGCCAGAGGACAGCTGGAGGCTTATGGCTCCTCCTGAAAGAAACACATCTACTGAGACAAGATCCTCTGTTCTATTTTTTTTTCCCCCTGTTAAACATCCAGATTGTATTTCCATTGATTCATAGCTCAAATCTCTTTCTTTCAGCTCTACAGTGTCAGAAAGACCAGACAGAAAATATACTTTTGCTCAGATTATGCCCCAATGTCTTTACTGATTCCTTAACCCATCTACAACATAGGTCTTTAAAGATGATACGTGGTTAGAATGGACAGAAAATGAAAATATTAAGGGAGCCATAATGGAAGATATAAATCCTTATCCTCCTTCAGATTTAATATTTGATTGTCCCAATGATACCATTGTGTAAGGCACGCAAAATGGGATGAAGACAGGACAGCAAACTCCAAGCAAGAAGTTAAAAGCAGGATTTTTCTATACTCCTTCCTTATGGAACATAGAAAGTACTTGTGTCCCAAATTGCACCTCATTTTCTACTGCACGTTATTATGTGCACAAGATACCATTGGATATGCTGTATCAATTTCTTAAATAGACTAAATTCCTCAGATTATGCAACACACCTAAAATAAGACACCAGCTTCATCTGATTTCATGAAAGCCACTGGTCTTAATGCAATACAAATCTAGTGCTGGTTGAAACAGACAAAGTGAAATTTATCAGCTAAATAACACATTTAGTTCAAATATGCTAAAAGCAGCAAAGCTGTTATAGAATTTGGACAGTGTATGTTAATACATAGGTAGCTGGGATATCCAAAATATTGAATGGAACATGCTACCCACAAGAAAACAGGCAAATCCAAGTTAGGAAGGGCAACGAATGCCTGCTCCTGGCAGTGTGATGTTAGGACTGAACTAAGCAAATGACTGAAAACACAGAATTAATCATGGAGGGGAGAACTTCTGATGGGAACAGGAAGACAGACACAAAATGACTGCTGCACCTTAGGACAGGAATCTGAAAAATATTGCGCAGTATCTGAATTCCATAATTCCATACTGACTTCAGAAGTCAGGCACAGTTACCCTTCTGCCACATTTCCCAACCACCAAACTCACGTCCATTTGGCAAGCGAAGATGCCCCATTAACTGCATGAAGTATGTTGGTTGAGCAAGGTCCACCCACATGGCCCTGACAAGCCAGGAAATTAAATCATGATAGAATAAATATTCCCTTTCTCCTAGTTCTAAATCCACCTAAGAAGGCAGCATGGATGATGGTATCACCATGAAAGGACACATAAATGTTTCAGGACAGGTTCTGCTCGGCACCTGCAGGACTTTATTTTAACAGCTAAATGCAAAAAACGAATTATATTCTCCTTTGAAAGCTGCTGTGTGCCATTGACAGCTGAGATGATTTACAGGAGCCATCAGAAACTTCAGCCTGTGCTCCTCAACAGTTCATTTTTATTCAAGAAAACAAAGTAAAATGGGTTGCACATTAGGCTCTCCTGCTGTCTTAAATCATGAAATAATTGTGTTGAAATTGATCACGACCTTGTGTTGTGCTTTTCTAAGTATCTCCAAACTATTCTCCTGAAGTAGACCAAATCAAAACAGCCTATGTTCCCAACTAAAAGGAGCCAAATATCAATAACATGCTTTCCCCTCCACTAGCAGCCCAAACTTTACCACTCCCAGCCTGGTAATGTCTGCAAATTAAAACATCCAGCAACATTTAAGCACTGTATATCAAGTGGAGACTTGACAGGGATTCCCATCAAGTCATCCTTGCCAGGTAAAGAGAAGACCTTCAAAAGAAATTTGATTGGTGATATATTTCTCAGGTCTAGAGGGACTTCATATTGTGCCCTAATGTATTACTTCAGTACATCATTTATATGCTTCTCCTACAGCATCAGTCATCACTAATGGCCTAAGACCTTTCCCATCTTTCATGCAGCATTCATCAGAACTGGTTCCTCTCAACGTTTTTGTCCCTTTTTGACCAAGATACCGATTGCCATCTAAATTCATTATCATCAAAACACGACAGCTACAGAGTTAGCTGTTGAAAAGCAAGATTAGATTCCTTAAAGCAGAATCCTGTTCCTCATCTTTGGTTTCAATGGGGAGCTCTGCAACCCTGCTTCCAGATTGCAGAGGTCCTCACCTCTCAGACTGTTTCTGGTGTAGTCAAGCAGCTGCTCGGAAACTCCAGCTGTACAGTTGGCTTACAGCAACCTTTCCTTTTCAATCCTAGTTGCAAGAAAACTTCTTTTTCATGTACTCCATGTGAAGACCCATCATTGCTTTACTCGGGAGAAGCATGAATGGCTTGCACAGCTAGGAATACAGGTCTTTCCAGGAGAGGAGCAGAGGGGCTTAGGTAGGGCTTTGCTTCTTCCTTCTAGAGCAGGAATACCAGCAGAGAATGCCTTTCCAGGAATTCTCCCTAAAAGTTGCCAGAATAAATTCTCTTCTGCCTCTCCCAAACCTTTCCCTAGCATAGGCTACAGTTTTACCACAAAAAGTCTATAATCTGCTTTGACTGGAACAGTATAAAACTGAAAAGAGAGCTTCTTAAGTTCTCAGTTCAGTCTTGGTGACACTTCCCAAAGAAGGACACAGCTATTTTTCAGCAATATTTGCCAAGCAAAATGTACTTTGTATTGCCAGTGTCTGTCCTACGCTTCACCCAAAGAGTAATGCCACCATTCTGGTATCATTGACATAATACAGAATAGCCGGTCATTATAAATCACAATGTCCTAATGAAGGATAAAAAGAAAAGGAACATTTATGTGGCGCACATAATTCACAGCACATTTATACCAGCATTTTTCAAGAGCTGAAAAGGTATATGGATAGAGGGTGAGAAAGGAGAAGTGAAATAAAGACCTGTATGATATACTCACAGGATGTCTTTTCTGAGTGCAGAGAAATCTCTAAAAACTTTTCAAAGGTCACAGTTACTCAAGTTTACACTGAAAACTTCAGGGTTTTTCCCCTCTTTGCTAATCTTAATGTGTCCTTCTCCTTTGTGATTTCATGCCATGTCTAAGCTGGTTACTGACTTTCTTAGGCTTGTTGTTCCTATTCACGAATTATGTATACTTATGGCACAGTATATGATTGTAATAATTAATAATAATTTACTTCAGGTTTTCAATTAGTGTGACTGCTGACATGAAATATGGTGTAGAGCATAGCAAAATAATACTACTACTAATAGAAACAACAAGATGTAACTGTCCAGGGAGTACAAGGACGTTGCATCTATTTTAGGAGAACTTGCTGGGTTTTAGCAGGATTTGACCAGCATGATAGGAACCCTCCTATGAGGATGTGAACTTTGATGTCTGCAGAACCTTCATTTCCATGTAATTATTTTTTGTTTCATTTCTCCTGTGTCATTTTGAAGGCTTCATTGTCACTAGTATTCCATCATTCCACCAAATTCAGTCATTGAGATCCTTAATTTTACCAACCCCTGAAAGACCATTTAAATCATCAATCTCACCGTGACTTTCCTGGAAGTGCCATGGAAGGGAACCTTGGCAACTGGCAATTCATGTGCAAGCATTAAATAACGTAGGGAAATAAATACACATGGCATCTTTATCCAAAGTTCCTTGTGGAAGGAAATTTAGCAGCAGACACACTGACCCTGCTTTTAAACCACCCCTGGCAGTCTCAAACAGATTGTTGATTCTCTGAAAAGGAGGAAGCAACTGATGCATCTCTAGAAATCCTTACATCCAGTGAGTCTGGCTGCTTGACCTTCATACTTTTAAAAGATAGGGAACCTCCACATCACTAATCACAACCACAGAAAAATGCCATACAGCAGTTTACGCTCTTTTCTAGGCTTCAGACTTTTCTTTTATTATTATTTTTTTTTCCTTCTAGGATAACCTGATTGCTTGTATTTACTGCTGGTGAAAGATGAGCAGGTTAACGACAAGCCTGTAAAATAAAACCCCGCTTAAAGCCAGAGTAACCCTAGCAGCAAGTACTGGCGTCTTCTGAAAACTTAAATGAGTCTGCCAAAATGGTTACATATGTAGCAAGAGCTGCAAGTAAATCCAAGTCTATGGTCCTAAAGAGTAAGTGTAATCACTATTTTATCTCCATTTAAGTGATACATTAGGACAGAAGGAACACCACTGTGTCCCGAGCTGCACAAACAGATATTTAACAGTGGTAGCGTTTTATGCAAATTACCTATTAAGCTACTAAGAAAGTGCCAAAAAATGTAGCAAAGTAATTAAATAATGGACAAGGCCTGAATTTTATTATAAGCTTTCCAAACCACAAAAAACAATGCCAAAAGATAGTATGAATGTGGTATTGTTTGAAATTCTCTGGCACTGTGGATTCTTGAAGTCCTGTGCTCTGATCTACTCTTTATTACTCATCCGCAAAACATCTAGCAATTTTTATTACAAGTCCCATCCATTACAGTATTAAACTGAAACTCAATATACACTGCAAGGTCGTGATCTCACTGGTGATGAAAACCTGGGTCTGGTGGAGCCGGCTTCATTTAAGGCTTAGATCTCTTGGCCTACTTAAAAAAATAAGACTCAGAAAAAGTACACTGGGATGCCAGAAAGGGAGTGTAAAGTTTACCTACTGTCTCCAAATGGCTTAATTGCACGCCAGATTCTATTTATGAAGCCCTTCTGATGTTGGTGCTCTGGAAGAAAACCCCTCTGGTTACTTGATGTCAAAGATGAAATTAGTCATTGGAATCAAATGACAACAAATAAATATTTAAGCCAAGCTGCACGCGCATTACACCTGCCGCTGGCTACAGTAATCTTTGTGATCTTTGGAATCACTTCAATTTTACTCAATATTTGCTAAGTTAAGTTGTACTTTAGACTTTGTAGTACCGCACCAGCAAATGCAATAACTAGAACAATATTATTTTGCGGAAGGTAAATAGCACATTCTGGGCTGAATATATGCTAAGGATGAGGTCAGAATGACATAGCCCAACATGTGACATTACTAAACTATAGGGGACACTATATCCTTATTACCTGGCAACAGTTAGGTATTGAATTTATATTGAAAAATCATGTGATTCTTTAAATGCTTTCACATCTTTTATCTCACTCCTCTTTGCTTTATTATTTTCCTTCCTCCCATCTTCTTATTTTCTTTTTCAGCATCTGAAACTGAGTGATTGCTTCATCTCAGAAGCAGTGTGATACTTTAAATTGTTTACATTTTAATTCTGGAGCAAGCAGCTAGGATTTGTCAAACAAACAGTGTAAGGCACATATTCATGATGTATTAGGTTAATTAATACTAATTGTACCACTCCTGTTATCTCACCACCCTTGTCTCTTGCCACATATTGTCCAGATAAGGACTTCAGTGAGATAACAAATCTAGACCAGTTACATCACCCATCAGAAGGTAGAAAAATGCACAAAAACTGTCTAGTTATTGCCTAGCAACAGCATAGTATTGCCTTAGTATTCTGATTTGCCAAGGCAGTTCTCTTTCAGAGCAGTAAGCCAAGAAGATGAAGGAAATGCAGTATAGCCTGGATGCAGGAGGACATCCTCCCAGCTCTATGCCCTACAGTCAGAACAGGTTGATCGTGTTTAACAGAAATCCTGAAGGTTCTCTCTATCTGTCTATCTGGGCTGAATTCTTGTTGAACTCAGGATGGAATGCATGAGGATAAATAATACAAAGTCTGTAGGATATTTTCCTTTCCTGTCTGCACAGGAAGATGACCCTTTTTCCTTTTTACACCCAGAGCTCTCCTGAGGGAGGTAATGGAGTGGGCTAATAAAAGGCTGACCTTTCCCAGTTCCTACCATCTCCAAAATTCATGAGATGGAAGTCAGTTCTGCCTTCATATTTAGTGACTTTACTGTCAGCTCCACAATTTACCTCTCCCCGGTACGACTTTCAAATCAGTCCTCTGCAACAAGATACCTGCATATGAACGGTTAATGAAGTAATCTAGAAGAGGGAAAAATAGAATTAGGCTTTGAGCAAGGATGCTGGGATTTCTAAACCACACTGGGAATGTAAGGACACCCCTTAGCAAAGCACAGCCACTGTCACTTATGTTGTTCTTGCTGGGAAAACAATGGTAGAGGGCATTCCAGAAATTAAAATAGTGAGTGCATAATAAAGGGTGGAAGACACATTTTATAAATGGAAAGGGAAGAAAAGCATTTTCAAACACCTGGGGACTATACGTGACACTCCCATTGTTAGGGATGGGAGCTGAGCCAAAATGGTTATACTCAAAGGGAAGAGACAGTTTGGAACTGTTAAATGGAAATATTTTGTACAAAAGGTGTAATTAAATTGTAGAACACTCTTTCATTGTAAAATACTGAGTCTAATAGCTTAGGAGGATGTAAAAAATACCTAGATATTGTAGACATAAGGACATATGCAATGTATCATACCCAATTACTCTAAAACAGTGTATTAGCCCGTGTTGGTAGCACAGAAAAATACATCTTACTGTTCAAGATATGGTCTTATCAACCACTGGTGTATATATTCAAACTGCTCCCTAGAAGTACGTGTCCAAAACTGGCAAAGCAAAAAAGAAATTATGAGAGAGCCCATTTTTTAACGCTTCAGGGAATGGTATAACACTGATCTTGATATGCAAAGCTGAGCCTTCTGTTCCCATTTGAAAAGATGTGTTTTGCAAAGAAAGAAAAGGAAATTAAGTAAAGCACATAGCGAGTTAATTCACAGCTCATTGATGGAATCCTTGATCTACTGAGTGTAAAGTGATTAAATCATTGGCTACCTAAGCCATTAACGAGCAAAACCATAGGACTTGTAGATGGTTTAACAATGAGATACTATTACAAAAAGGATCAGGTAGACAGGTGATAAGTACTGAATATGCTTTCTAGTCCAGAGAAATAGGTGAGTGGGATAAAAATAACAAAAATCCCTGGGGCAATAACTTACAACAATTATTTGGCAGCACTGGATTTTTTTGAAGAGCAGGAAAAAAACCCCACAAAGTCTAGAAAGGCAGGGAAAGTTTGATTTCTCTTTACAGAAAGAACACAAAGCTTGCCCTTCTCTCATCCCAACAGCAGCATAGTGACACCTCATTATTTTGGAAGTTGCTACTACAAACAGCTCTACCAAACAATGAGCGACTGAAGTACCTGCTTCTCTACTTGCCTTTGTCTCCGCAAAAAACATCAAGCTTAGTATATTCTCTTTAGAGCTTTTCTTTTGTTTTGTCTTATACCAAAAATATTCAATTTCAGAGGAAAAAAAAAAAAAACCTCAAAATAGCATATCCGAAGAAAGCAATAACACTGGCAACCATCAAACTGCAGTAACACAAACTTTCACTGAGCAAAATTGTAGGTCTATCTGGAGCATTAGAGCTGTTAATGTTCCTTTGCAAAGTCATCAAAGATGTTAATTTAACAATAACTTCAAATTCTAGGAGGTCTTGTTGTGAAATAAAGTAAACGTTTGAAAAAGTTGGTTAAAATTAGTCTTCCTTGGATTCTGCATATGAAAATTTACAAGAGGAAACAATAAAATTAAGGTAATCTCTTAAGAGATTTCAGGTACAAATCGTCCCTGAACACATTCAGTGAGAGGTGGTGCAAGTGCAGCAGACCATAGAAAAGCCCAGATCATTGGTGCCATCAGTGTAAATTTTGTATATCTCTGCTGACAGACATAACACTGGCTGTAAAAATTTCATTAAGACCCTCAACAGCAAAAAGGAGATTGGAAATGTGTGAAAGACATGCCAGTGTTGTCACATGAGTTGTGCTTTTTGCTTGCTAGAATTTATTTGGAATTATGTACTTTACAACGAAACTCGATTCTGAGAGTTAGGAGCAGGTTCACCACCCTTCTGTTACTTGCCCAGCCAACATCTGCAGCAAGAGTATTACTAAATGAGCGGAGGCTGCTCTCACGTCAGATTGGGAAATTTCCACACCCACTTTGCACTACCAAAAAACTTCTACATGAGATGAAAGACAGTGGCTTATCTGACCCCCAACAGCTGTATGAAAATTGCCCTACTATGATTGAACTCTGATTTCAATAAAGAATAAATCTGTTTACTGTTGCATCATGCTTTTTATTTATAGTTACCGGGCTTTACAAATGCTCCAGTGTTGCCTTAGGTGACTATCGCAATTTCAGCTGTAGTTCACATGCTGCAAATATTATTTCATGATTTCAGACATCAGGAGAGCCCAATGTGCAACCTGCTCTACTTTGTTTTCTTGAATAAAAATGAACTGTTGAGAAGAGATAGCATTTCCTTAAGGGCTTTTGTGGATTTAGAAAGCAATACACGTGCATACCCAAAATATTCAATAGATTATGTTATGAAAAAGAGTGCAAAAATAACGGACTTTAGAAAAGGTAGATTTTTGGAGAAGTGAGTTTAAGTAAATTGATGTAAATTAAATAGAGTCCAGAAAATCAAGTGTAGTAAAGGAAGGATATTACTAGCTATGCTTGTTCCAGTAAAACATCTACAGAATGTGTCACAAATGAGAACAGGAGCTGGTGTGCAGAAGCAAAGGATGAGGAAAACAGTATCAAGGATAAAATGACAGCGTTAAAAGGTAGAAAGAATCTAGAATACAGGAGGATTATGTAAATTATAACAAGAGCCTGAGGCAATCAAAAATACTTGAGAAAGCCAAATTGAAAAATGAGCATCAAATAGTGCAAAGCATCTCAACTAATACCAAAAGATATTTAAAGCATAATTATACACCAAGCAACTGACAGGAGAAAAAGGTGATGGAGTGTAAAGAAACAGGAAGGCTATACAGCAATTATTCCTGTACCTATCTTTAAAACTGAAGAGGGCAGGCGTTTGCCTAAGACTCAACACACAGAAATGACGATGAGGAATTAAAAGAAAAGGTGATAATACCCAAACTGTCAATTAACTGGATTGTTGTTCTTAAAACCGATAGGAGACTTGAGCTGAACAACGCTCATCTAAAAGGACTACATGAAGTAAGCATAGAAATTGAAGAAGGTGTAATGAAAATTTATATTTAGTACCATCATTTCAAGAGACTGGCATGGGGCCAAGCAGACACACAGCAAGAAATTACCAGTCAGTTCATTTCCCATTAGTTGTCGAGCAAGTCTTAGACAACCATTAAAAGGATCACACTGGGGCTGGGGAGGAGGGGAACATGAAAATTCAGAACATAATCAAGGACAGCTAATATTGTTTCAGGTCATGCCTCAGTAACTCGGATTTCATTGAGCCTGTTACTGCCTAGCCTGGCAAAGGGGCGCAGTAAACGTCAAAAATGTTAGTTGTTTAGATTGCCAGAAAACATTTGACAAAGCTCCACATCTAGGAGGAACTTGTCAGTGTTATAAACTAACAGACAATAAGCTCTAATGTGTCAGCAAGTTCTAAAATTTGGTTATTAAGCAGGCAGCAGCACTGCAGAGTTCAAGGTGTTCGAAACCAACACAAGAGCAGGCAAAGAAAAATCAACCCTACACCAAGAGTGACTAAAAGAAAGGTTACAGATCAGATAAGCTTCACAGGGGTGAAGGGCTCTTCCGCCAAGTCACCCCCCAGGGCATTTTACATACAGGGTAATTAGAGTGGCATCATCTTGACAAATGGATCCAATTAGTTACAGCCAGGGTGCAGAGGTGAGGAGAGAACACTGGGGATCACAGTGGTCTTGGAAGGAAAGGGAAGGATTGTCTGCATCTCTGAAGACATTCAAAACCTGCCTGGACACGTTCCTAGAGCAGGTTGCCCAGGTAGACCTGATCTGGCAGAGGGGTTGGACTAGATGATCTCCAGAGGTCCTTACCAGCCCTGTATCATTCTGCAATTTTTTGAATTCAGGTTGACTTTTCCACTTGTTCCTGCACTATCAGCAGTAAAACAGATCTGCCCTTTCTACCTGGATGGAGACACATCCTGAACACCTTCCCAACACCGACCACTGCTCCACACGCTCCCACCTCTCAAGAAAGCACTTCTTGACAATGGGTCAGAAGAGGTTTTGCCTGTTCTGCAGGACAAATCCTTTTTAGATTGACAATGGGTCAGAAGAGGTTTTGCCTGTCCTGCAGGACAAATCCTTTTTAGACAGTGCTAAATGAGGACCACTTGCACCTTTGTGTGCTGCTGACACCTGTTGGCTCCCTATCCCTTTATGCCAAGGAAAGGACTCTGTCCAGTTACCAAGCAGAAAACCTATTTTCCTCTTCACAAAAGACAGGAAGACAAATAATGCAGCAGGAATTTGAGGCACCTCCTGCCTCGTGCAGAAGCTGCTCCTGGGGATGCGCGTGGGGAAAAGCAGGCTGCGGTGGCCTTTTAGCTGTACCCTTGCTTGTCTCATCAGAGGCAGCTTCAGAAGGCAGCATGTTTTATTCCTTATTCCCACACAGTCTCTGTGGCTGCAATTGTGAAGCTGTGGGGTGAGGGACCACGCGTGAGTCACGCTGCTCTGCAGAAAGGGATGTCAACAGAACAGCAAAAAAATAAGAAGGGAAAAAAAAAGTCACATACTCTTTCCCTGTGCCCTCCACCACCTCCGCGCAGCGAGAGGCAGGCTGGGGTTTGACAGGTCTCTTGGCACTCTCTCGGCCTCCCTGCCCTCCTGCTCAAAGGCAGCACAACATGAGAATGCCCTCCTGCTCAAAGGCAGCACAACATGATTTTACAGGGAGCTGTTGTAGGGCTTTGGGGGAAGAGGGAGGGAGATGTGTTGTGTACAAACCAGCCGATGGGAAGAACAAGAGGGGAAGGAGGGAGACACGCTGTGTTGGAGACAGCCAGGAGAACCCATGCCTTCAGGGGATTGGGACCAACGATGATGGGGGCTAACCAAGGGAGCTGGCAATGAGAATTCCCTATGGAAAAGATTAACAGAAAATAGGCCCAAAAAAAAGAGCCTTGGCTTGAACAGGATTATGTATCTCCTTCTATGCATCTGCTTAAAAATGTGTAGGATCCTTAATTCATAGGCCAAAAAAAAAAAAAAAAAAAAGAGCCTTGGCTTCAACAGGACTCTGTATCTTCTATGCATCTGCTTAAAAACATGTAGGATCCTTAATTCGTGCTGGAGGAACTGCAGTGTTCCTTCCACATCACGCAGGAAGGTGAGAGATAACTTCAGGTAGTCATTCAGTCTCTGCTCTCCTCCACTCAACCATTTCTGACACTCATCTTGGTCAAGGATTGAACTCTACTGTTGCGTAAAATGACATAGGGCTTCCATACGTATAGATTATTACCAGTTTCTAGGAGTTAATGTTTCTATACACAGGTTAGTGTGCCTTGTACATGATCCTGCTTATGGGTAATGAATAAATGTGACCACCAGTCACACTGGAATAGTGGAAAAACTACACTGTTTGGAGAGACAGAATTGAAGGAAATGGACAGCTGTCACTGAAAGAGCCTCTAGGATTGTTGTATTACTATTGAGAAACTGTCCATGTGGAAAGAACTGCAAAATCTACACCAAAGAATTGCAGAACAAGAAGCTAAATTTGAAGGAAGTTTCAAATACTTCCCTGTTGACAAAACTGGGAGATGAAAGTAGGACACGACAGTGTTTAATGAAACCAAGATGGCCAGGTCTTCAGCTGGGCTCAGTTTACAGAATTCCTTTGACTTGCACCAAGTAAAGCAGTTTCCAGAAGCCAAGCCCCTTGCTTTGTGTCTTTAAGATATAGCCTGTTTTGATGAGATTTTCCTAAACTCAGCTCAAGAACAGTGACGTGTAATTTGTAATGAATCAGGCCTGCATTCTGTGCTAAGGTCTTCTGATTATTTTTTTATTATTATTATTTTATTTTTCCTAAAAGGGCAAGTGAATAACTCAAATCCCATGACAGGTTTATTGCAGAAAGAAATGGTAGTATTTGCATCATAAAACTTTTTTTTTCCCTTGGAATCTGGCAAATTACTATAGAAAAGTATTTAAGTCATTTCTTTGGCTGAATTAAATAGAGAGAAAGAGTATGTTGATTTATACATGGGCAGGTTTTTTCCACTTCATTTTGTTTAGAATAAAACCAAGTGAAAAAAGGGAATTAATAAAACAGTGTTAAAACAAAACCACCCCCTCCCACAACACTTCACAAATTCCAAGATTTGCTTTTCCAAGATACACTCTTTTATCATCAAAGTGCTGTGTAACGGATTGCAGTAATAAAATTATTTCGCTGGAATGATCTGGTTTACATAAGAATTCTTAAGCTTTTCTTTGCCTTTTCAAAGAATATATGAAAGCAAATTAGGAATTAGCTGCTAGGTTTGAAATAGTTGAGTGTGTTAAGAAAAATGCAGATGTGTAATCCTGCAAATGTATGATAATTTAACATAAATAATTCCGGAATTAATTAAAGGATTTACAGGTTTGTGTTATGTTCTTTCTGCTGGCTTTTCTTTTTGAAAGCATGACTCAGAATGCTCATCCTACATATATCTGGCACATGTCGCCATATGGGTGGGTTTAGTGCACACAGCTATTTATAGGCAACATTTCAATTGTTGTGGACCTTCTCAAGTCCCAAAATCTGACCCATTTTGTCTTACGTAGCCTTCATGGCTCTGAGCGTGGCCATCACCATCCTTATAGCCAAGTGTTGGAGCAATCAGAAAAAAGAATCTATTAATTTGCACAGGTCTTTGATTGGCCTGAGATGATCTTAAGTAATGAGGGGCATGTCTCTTCTCCCTTTGAGCAGAATGTATAGATCCTGAAGTACTGTTAGTCCTTGCCAAATTGTGTGTGTGTCAGAGGGGAAGGCAGAAGAGAAGATGGATATTTTCAAATGTTCATAAGATCTGGATGTAATTTTTGACTGTAGAACAAAAGCAGTGCCTCATTCAGCAGGATGACAAAAGGTTATTTGGCACCTGGCATAAAACACACTTCTTGCAAGAACCTGGCATGAAAACCAAAGTGATAATGAGTAAAATGCCAACGTCTGTGCAATAAAATCATTGATGCTGAATGTTAAACAATCATAAACAGAATAGAAACCTTCTAAGAACATTACTCCTCTTCTGTGAGCACCCAAAAATTAGGCAAATCTAAGCTGACAGCTTCTCTGATATTAAGAAAATAAACACAACTAACATCCCAAGATCTTTACCGTTACCTTTCATATCCTAGCACATCAGGTAAACTGTAGGAAACACATACTGCCACTTGTTAATGAATCACATGGGATAAAATGACATCAGTCCAGCTAATGGATACTGTTCTTTGCCAAATCTATGGCTTTAAATTTAATTATAGTTGAGCTTCATCAATCATACAGCAAAAGAACATAGTGATGAAGACTTGAACTCCAAGCTCAGCCTTTAATCAACAGGCATTTGCCTCATACTCATCTAATACACTTGCCCATAGAAACCATTTGGTAGATAAATGATTAATAGTTGCATTAGAAGAATTCTGTTCTTGCCCTATAGATAGCTCCACACCCCAAATACAGACATAAAATACAATGTTTAGGCTCAGACCCAAGAGTTCTCTGATTTTGCAGTTGCTTTACTCTATTGCTGCTTAAACCACGTCTCCTTGGGACAGTCACTTTTGCTGATGCTTCCCCATCCGGAGAAGAAGTGACTGATACGATTCTATATCTTTCATGAAATTGCAACAATTAACCTTTACAACATGTCTGGCAGATTAAGGGCTCCTGAGATGAATGGGAAAAGTTCCATTCCCATCAATAGTCTGGATTAGCACTTCATAAAGAAAATCTCCTAATTGTGAAACATTCTTATTTCTATGTAAAATTCATCGGGAGCAAAACTGTTCATTCCCCTCTTTTACGTGCCTTGCATGACAAGAAAGCAAATAGATTTAAAAAAAAAAAAAAAAGTTTAATATTAGCTGCATGCTATAACCTAAACACACAGAATACCTCCCAGCAGTTTATTGAGTCCAATACCACAGCATGGAGAGGACAGGTTATCCTTAGACAGAGACTGAGGAATTAAGGACTACCCTTTTTCCTAGAAATCTCATCTCTGATCGAGCTGTGGTCCTACCAGCCATGGCCCTCAAACCACTCTGAGCAGGCAATTATTTAAGATGGAAAATGCTCTTGGTGCAACCCTGTGTCTCCCTCCTCCCATTTAACACCCATTAAGGTTCTTATTCCCGTTTCTATCATCAACTGCACACAGAGGAAACAATATGCAAGCTTTCTTCAATAAATATACATATCCACAGAAATCTGCAAATTGCCTACATGCTGGTAAGCCAAGAGCACAATCCTGTTAACCACCTGCCCAATATTTCTACTGACCACAGGTACTTGCTCAAGCACTCATGGGATTCACTGCAGGAATATCCTAACACGCAGCCACCTTCAGTAAAATATTTATCTTCTAAGCAGTAGGTCTTTTGATATCACTCCACTTCTTGTGCATAATTATAAGCATATTATCTTGATTTTTCTTAATTACAAGCTAAACTGAGAAGTGTCCACTTCCCCACACTTAAACTGTGGAGAAAAAAAATTAGTGAGAAGATTGTTTTTGTTTTCAAAAGATACTTGTATTAAACCAAAATATAACAACACCAAAAATGTGCTCCTTCACAAAGGCAATTGCTAGATCATTATGCATTTCAGAAGAAACACTCATCAACCAGGAGCTAAAAAAGTTTAAACAAGCAACACTTCTGGATGTCACTTCTGTAAAACTTCATACCAAGGCAACTGTGTTGTAGCTACAACACTAATTAGTACCTAACATGAATACCATGAATTCAAAAACATTAATTACTCCACAGTATTTTTCATGAACACTAAGGGATATTAATTCCTTTACAGTAAGAGAAACTAAGATTTAGATGCTGTGCTGAGGCTGCCTTACGGCAGACGGGTCTAAGAGGGGGTCAAAGCATGCTGGGTTCTCAGACCATCTCTTCTAAACATCCACCCTGGTAGCAAACAGGTGACCACAGATGGGCTGTCTCCCAATCTCACACTGTGCTACACAGCAAGACAAGACATGAACATTGTTCACGTGCCCTTTGCTGCCTGACCCCATTTTGCAGGAATATTACCGAGATCTCCATCCTTCCCACCCGCCAAGCCAAAGGGGTTGCCCAGAAGCCAATGCTCAGCCTGGCTTGTGTCCAAATGATCTGAACAAAAGGCAAATTTGGGTTGAGTACAGTTATAGCCTGGGATAAATTACCAGGTACCCAAAATCACAGGTTAAGAATAACATGATCACAGTTAGAAACTACACTGTTAGGCCCCAAAGTGACCCCACTCCATAATACTGTGCTTAATGCAACCGTAATAACGTTAAGTAGGCAAGCACTGACCAAACCTTTGATAACTTTCTTTAAATGCAGACTCGTTATGTTTAGAGCAGACAGACCACACTGAAATTTATTCATAAAAATATTGTTTTAATCACTAACCTATGACTGCCTGTGGAATACCAGTACGTTCAAGAGAGGGGGGAAGAAAACCAACAAGCGTAATGTAAGCTGCAGAAGATCAAAAGAAACCAAGAGTGCAATTAATTTCGTCCATTTTTAGAAGTAATTGTCTTTGCACCTTATCCAAAATTTAATGAGCATTACTTCTCTAGCATGTAAAAAAGCTTTGTTCTTTTGACTTAATTGATTTGTAAACGCAGTAGGAGCAGTGTATCTGAAGTTCAGTAACCTTGATAGTTGAAAGAAATGGAGCATTCAGTGGGTGTAATACACCAGACGACTGCAAACCTTGGAAATGTAACTATGAAATTGATTTCCTGTTCACTGAAAATCATACGCAGTATATGTGTGTTTCGCAGTTTCGCTTCTGTTCCTTAAATACTCAAACTCTTCTTATTATTTAGAATCTTTCCTCTCCTCTCTTATGCAATAGCTCTTCATTCTGCAGGACTTAATAGCATATAGTGGTTTCCAGTGACAGAAAAACAACGAGGATTGAATGGCTGGGAAAAGAATTTCCCACAGAAAGGGAGATTAGAACCTTTTGGATGACTGAAAACCAAAATTAGCCAGAATTTTTTACACTGCATCACAGAGGACGTGGTTTGAACGTGGTCAAAGGATTATGGGTTCAATGCACCAGAAAACACTGAGCTGAGGCAGCAGAGGAAGGAAAGGAAAGGCAGCGTCTGCTGTCTAAAACGAAGAAGGGAAATATTTTGAGTTAATATCTTAAGCCTAGAAGAAGCCAGGTTTACATTTCATTTTTGCCCCTTAAGGAAAGATTTAGCTCGGTATTGTTCAGCATGTAAATTCTAGTTACAGCCTAATGAGATTCCTACAAAATATCCTATTAACACTAAAGGCTCTGTTCTAAGGTTGTACTTACATATGTTGCTTATCTTTTTCTCATCAGGGTTCTTTTGTGCTCCTGGATGAGTTTCTCAGCTGGATCATTGAAAGTACACAAATTATGAGATTGCTCACCTGCACTTCTAAGAGATTAACTCACACATTCCACCACCACCCACCTAGACTCTGTGGCCATTTGAAAACACCTTTGTAAGCCAACGTACAAATCCACTTAAGATAAATCAGTGACCCAAATATAAAATGCAGACATGGTATCACATATAATATTGGTATAAATATCACCTCCTTGCCTCTCTGCTAAATTCTGCAACATCAAAGCCAGTTGATCTCTTGGGATAGTTTACAGGGAGGCCAGGGAATAGCACAACCATCTCATCTCTGCAGAGCTTTCAGCCAGGAGAGGTGGTGTGATATGAGACTTCAAAATGAGCCTGATGTCCCAGGAGAGAAGATTACAACATGCAATGCCTCATTACCATGTGTATCGCTATAATGAGAAGGTAGTTATATTACTGAATTTGCATTATACAGAATTTTATATGCACCATGTAGACGCGGTTTTAGTGCTGCTGTATGTGGATGGGAGGGTTGGACTGGACACGTGCAGAGTTTAGGTATTTATTTTCTTTCCTGATTCACTTCTACCAGCATTTGCACCTTAAGCAAAAGTAGAAATCAATTTTGAATCATGGATACTTAATTTAGACTACAAGACTTTCTCTTTTTAAAATTATCCCGTTTAAATTTCTATGTGATGCTATGATTAGCAATGTTGAAATATAATGTTAAAATATAAATGTCTGATAATCTATTAAAATCCTTTAAATGTTCATTGAAAAATATACTGAGCCAATAGTGCCTCACAAATCTTAATGAGCTGAAGAATATCTTCTCATTTGGATTAATACCTTGAATGTTGGGAAAATGGCTGTGAGCTGAAAAGCCAGCAGGCTTCTTCTTTCAGGCTATGACAAGAAACTAGTAGGGAAAAATATGTGATCTATTAATTCAAAAATTTGGAAGAAGTGGGTCCAGAATATCAAGTAGTTAGACAGAGTTCCTGCTGAACTCGTTAGGTGTTCAGCCTTTCAGAATTCAGTTCCTACTGATTTAGTCTAATTTGGCTCTTCTATCAACTGTGCTATGTGTGCACGTCCATTTTAAAATATCAAAATACCTTGGAAAATCTGTCAAATGATGACCAAAGAAAGCTAATTAATTCCTTTTTTACAAATAGGTTTGTCATCCAAAATAAATTCTGAAAAATCTTATTTTTTTCTATTCTAAATGCATCTCAGCACTCTTACAATAGTTTTATGCAATTAAGTTAAATATACATTGTATGTTATCATCAAAACTAAATTTCTATTCACACATGGCACGACAGAACTAAAGTAAGAAATTAACCTACCGGATTAAGATTTATTCTTCACTAATTTTAACACCATTAAAAAAATGTAAATTGTGTTAAGAAAGTAAAAGTTAATATTCTGAGTAACTGTATGTTAAGTTCCATACAAATAGATAAGTATGAATACACAGTACGTATATTCCTGCTTAAGCAAAACTAAATTCCATATTTAATAAAAGATACAGGGTTTGAAAATCATATTTTATTATTGTTCTAACTAATATCAAGTCTTTCTTTAAGAAAAGAACTGATTATTGCAACTGATTATTTTTATGCGTATTATTTTCAACTTAAACCCAGAGTTCTAAATCACTTTGATTTAAATAGGTCTTTTCCATTTGTCAACCACTGGAAAATCTACCTATAGTTTCATCATTCAGATATTGCATGGACCATAATTTTCTGTCAGGAAGGTAAATCTGAAAGCTTTGAATAGCGCCTTTTTGAAAATGAGTATTTGGAACATGATTAAAGTCCATAAAATACTGAATAATCCTGCGGTTTTCATGAGATGTAATCATTGCTCCCAAAAGAGGTGTTTCCTGGCGTTCTACAAGTTGTGTGATGTGTGTCAAAAAGAGCACAAGGTCTGCCAGTTCATTACAGAATTCATGGTGTAGGTGTGGCGCGGGATTTCATTCTGCTGCTCCTAAATAGTCATGTCTTTTGGACTTCCCTTCTTCCCGAGCCACTGGCCAAACGGACTCCCTTTGACATTGCTCTCTTCCCAAATGGAAAGAGCAAAACACAAGTCTGTTGCCGAAGGTGGTGCCAAGTCATTGTCTGCTTGAACCCTGGCCAAGGCTGGGTGTGATGCCACTCTCTGCCATAAAGCAGCTCAAAATTCTCTTTTATCAGGGAGTGGAGCAATAGGACAAAGGATATTGGTTTTAAACTGAAAGAGGGGAGATTTAGATTAGATACCAGAAGAAATTATTTCCTGTGAGGGTGGTGAGACACTGGCCCAGGTTGCCCAGAGAAGCTGTGGCTGCCCCATCCCTGGAGGGGTTGAAGGCCAGGCTGGATGGGGCTTGGAGCAACCTGGTCTGGTGGGAGGTGTCCCTGCCCAGGGCAGGGGGTGAAACGTGTTTCTAGAATGCAACTATTTCCCCAAGTACTTAATACTCATTTGCCCTAAAATCAAAGCTAATAAATATAATCCGTCTAAATTTTCCAGATGCACTAAGTATATCCATTTTCCAGCTATGTTTAATTTTTTGGTGGAATTTTCTGCCTCACTACAACTTTTACTGTGCTTCACGGGGTCAAAATAGATTAAAAATTGCTGCCTTCTGTATTTTAAAGATATATGAAAACTGTATGTATATTAAAAAAAGAGGAAAATCCACCAAACAGTGAGGTCTAATAGGCTGTAAAATAACCTTCCAAGGAAACGGCAGACTTAAAATGAAACTGGAAAAAGCCTAAGTAGCCTAAAACAGAGGGATGGTCCTGAAAGAGATATACAAGATGAATTAGGTCATCTTTTTTATCTCTATATTCAAGCAAAATATCAGTGAGAATATAAAATTCAATAATTCTGCACACAACTGTCATGTCAAATGCAATATAATGCTTTAATCCTATTATGCCGAAAATTTAATTGCAGTTTTTCAGAGAAAGTGAGGGAGGGAGAGCCCTCGGTGTACATACAGATTAGATCCAGTCTCCACTCAAACAAAGCAGCAAATAAATAGGCCATTCAGGTCTCAGTTTAACAACCCACATTAAAAGATGGGCATGTTTTCACTTAGAAACTCCAAAGAGTGATTCCGGCTTTTTAAATGCAAAAAAGATGTCCCTGGTTATCACTACAGATGAAATAAAATTAAAAAAAAAATGGCATTAATACTTTGGAAATAGCAGGTTTGATTTCTGTTTCTCTGTAAGGCAATTTTCATTTCATACATATCCAATTAATATGCTCCATTTCCAATACGTGTATGTGTTGTTCTACTGTAGCTGAAATTTTCTTTCAGCTGTATTTTTAGTAAAGAAAAGAAAGTTCCAGTACATATGGGGGCACCGATTGTCACTGATAAAAACTGTCGTCATTTCATGAACATCATTGCAGTAATAACAGAATACAGCAGCTGTGTATGAGCAGCATAAACTCGTGGCAAAACTCAGCAGAAAGAAAAGGAAAAGTCACCAAATTTGACCGCCTTATCTAGTTTAATATTAAACTTCAGCTGAGGAAATGCCTGATACTTTGAGCGTGCAATGTTTCTAGTATGAAGGATCTCAGCTGATTGGTAAAGCACTACTGCAATAAGCAAGATTTACAATAAAACCAGCTAATTCTGCTTTCTAATGCTTGTAATTGTGATTATTTTTTTTTTAATTTTTTTTTTGTGTGGAGGCAAGGGAGCAGGATGCTGCGCAGCATCAGCATAAGATTGGGTACCCACTCCTAAATATCTATATGCATCTCAAGGCCCTGGCAGTGTTTTTTTAAGAATCCTTAGTTCAGAAATGGAAATCTTTCCATATGAAATCTTTGCTTATTTTGGCACCTCAGAAAGACAGGAGGACGTAAGGAAGACAGTTCTCAAGTGCTGTAAGGCAGCTCAAGTTTTCCACTAAGATTTTTGTGACATGTATGGTTCACTGACATAACAAATGCTAAGGCACCATATAGAGCATATCTGGCCTTACAAGGAATAAAAAAAAAATAGATAAGTTGCATATCAACTTTCTGTTCAGTGGCCTCTTTCAATTTTGCTATTACTTGCGCTCTTCTGAGACTAATCCATCTACCTTTTTGGCAAGCTGTGTCAATTTTTAAATGGTTTTCTTTACTTTTCCACACCCACAGTCTCCCCATCTACAGTAAATGAGAAATTCTCCCGGCGGTACATCAAACTCTAGGGATATAAATGTTCCTTGTATGATAAAATTATATGAATAGCAAATCTGACTCTTACCAAATCTTTCTCATTACCTTCCTAGAAACAGATAAGAGATTTACACCATGGAACAAGCAACATAGATCTCAGAAGTTTAAAAATAACTTTACTTATCATTTCATAAGAATATTTGGGTATAAGATCAGCCTAATAAATGCTCACTCTGAAAAATGTATTGTGCAAGCACTGCTACAGGATACATTTTTTTAAGTAAAGAAAGTACCAATCTTCTTTACTTCAGATGAGAACAGAAGATAACAGTGGAACTGGAATCAGATGGTCATCTGAACACTTCCATAAAAAGGTTAGTGGCCAAAATCTACACCTAGTTGGTTATTTCAGCCAGTAAACAGAGTTTACCAGAAATCTCATAGCAGAGCCATTCAAATATGATAGTGCTACATCTCCAGAAGATCGCAACAGGCAACAAAATTATCTGTTGGCCTTTTGAAGTTTATTTATTTATGATGCTCCTTGTTTGTTGTGTGGGTGTCTATTTTTGTCAGTTAGGTTGACGGTTGGACAAGATGATCTTTAAGGTCCCTTCCAACCTAGAAGATTCTGTGATTCTGTGAAATATCTCTAAGAAGGACTAAAAGCATTAAAAAAAAAAAAATCCTGGTAAATAAGCTAAAACATGTCAAATTTACAAATTCAGGAATCACAGGTTAAAACAGACAGCTATTCAAATAAAACATGCTTGCCTCAGGCCATTTCCTAACAACTGTCTAAAACTTCTGTTTAAAAAGAGAAACCAAGACCTGTTGATGTTCCCTTTTGGAAGGGAACAACAATTTGAAAATCAATTTGAAACTCATTTGAGAATGGACCTGGAATGCGTATATTTATTTAGAAACAGTAAGGCACTAAGAATCCACTGCATGCTGAAGTTAGATGACTGGTTTGAAGCTTCACTTTAGTTTCTATTTATAACACAGAAAACCTGGAATAATCTGCAGGTATAGCAGACAACTGTTTGGAATCCATCAGCAGGATGGAGCCCTGTTTTAAAACGCATTAAAAGTTGCCTCTTGAAAGCTGAGTGCCACAATCTATAATTTTCATGGTATGCACAAGCTTTAGATTGCTCCAATTAAACTTGTAAAAAAAAAAATAAAATCTGTTTTTAAAAAAAAATAATCTTTCAGGTATTCTAGCTATTATTCATGAAAATGCAGTGCTTCCCAGCATTGTGGCTTATCAAGTATAAACCAGAATTTTACATTTTAAATGAAATGATGTGTAAAAATTGCTATCTTTGTGAACATGAGATATTAAACAATTTCAGAGAGGAATGTGTGAATCAATTAGATGCAGCAAAAGAGGTTCTTAGTATCTGTATATTGCAGATACTCTGAGACAACGTGTCAGAGAACAGTGCTGACTCGAACACTTTTCTAAACAAAGCACTTGAGGTACACCATCCCCTCTGTGAGATATATAACTTCATTTATACCTAAATGTCACAAACCCAAGGATATTTAGATTAATTAGCCATGTTGCCTACAAACATATCACTTCAGAAAAAAATTCTTTAGTCCAAACCCATGTTTTTGTAAGGAAGCTTAAGATAAAACTGTGTTCCTATACATTTTCCCAAAGGAAAGCTTGGCTATCATAAATTATTACATTGTTAAAAAGGTCTCGAATAAAACCAAATTATAATATCTCACGCTGCTCATCCTTTGGCTTCTATCCCAGTACAGGGTCATGGCTCTGTACTGAAAACACAGTGGGATAATAAAACTGCCTGGAGATACAGAACTGCTTATTGTACAGCAAGCAATTATATATGACTTCTCCTTAAAAAAAAAAAAAAAAATCACTTGAACTTACTGATGGAAGATTTCAGGGATTACGTCCTCATCTACAGTGAACAGCACAAAGCAAGCAAAAGCAATGGTATTATTGCAATTCATACCAGGTACCGTGGCTAGAATTATAAAACTGCCCCAGCTCCAAGAGGAAAAACATATCAAAGTTATGTCACGTCTGTCTATGAATAAGTCAGATGTATCTGCTTGGAGGAAAAAAGATGCTAACATAGTTTTGAATGAGTATGAGATAGAGTTAGAGATGCAGAAGTGTTGGCAGTTGCTCCCAGGTCTTTATAGTTTTTACACTGTTTTAGAAGTCTTCATAGTATGTTTATGTACAGTATATACTGGAACACTATACTTAGCAGGTAATAAAAATATTCAAATACAGATTATGCACAATGTAATCTAGGCCTGTTGATAAAGCAGTATCATAAATTGTTAAAACCTGATGTATTCCACTCTACCACCAAAAGAAACGGCCAGAAGTCACACTCCACAAGAAGCATGGCCGTTGCCTGTGCTCTGTTGCCTGTCGATTGTAAAGAGCTGTAAAGCACAGAGAAATGACCTCCCACTGCCAGAAAACTGCATCGCTCTTCCCGGGGCTTTCAAGGCTGTTGGGCCACTAATGGTACTTGATGGAAACATCTGCTGACATGGCTTGGCCAGTACCTCAGAGCTTCAGGACTGGAGTGTAAGATAGAGATATAAACATGGTTCACAAAGAGAAGCCACACACCATAGTTTGGACAGCCATCCTAGCGCACGCTGCTTCTTTTTCCCCCAATTCAAGGGTATTTTGCTTTCCCAAACGAGATCCATGCTCTATTGAGCGCTTGTAAATGAAAGGAGATGTATACACGTATTATCTGTGTTGACACAAATCTATTATAAGTATAAAGTACATTCACTCATAATCTGTTTATAGTGTTAGAGAAGAGACGCAGCATTGGAAGCAGCAGCCTACCCTTCCTCAAGGAAATCTAGACAATAAACCGATTACTAATTTTTTTTTTAATTTGGTGGGGCTTTGTGAGCAGATACGTAACTTTTAAGTCCTGCCTGTGTTGAAATTTCACTGACACAGGAACAGCATTATGTTGGTAAGCAGCACAATAAAATGCTCTAAAAGCAATTAACTAAAGTGCACGCCAGTACCACGCTGCTAGACACAGATACAAGGTCAGCCTTCCAGAAATTTTTATTTCACGGTCGCACGTTGCTACAGGCCATTCACCTGATTTTTTTTCCATCTGCCCTTGAGCTACCTGAGATTTGGCCGAGTGCCCCTCTCTGTGCATCAGCCCAGGGTCCCGGCACAAAGCAAGCAATGGCTCATGAATGTCTCAAGACTGCAAACTTAGGCTTCTTCTCACATCATCCACACAACGCTTTCACCATCTCGGTGTTGGCTGGTTAATGAGATCCCACAACAGAAACTGTTCAGATCCAGGATTTCCACATCCTGCCAGTAGGTAGACTGTATTGGAGGAGATAAACTGCACTAATAGAGAGAGGAGGGGAAAAAAGGAACAGAAGCAAGGCTTGCACAGCTTCAGAATGGAGGAGGGAAGATCTCTACCTCTCCCACAAAGGAAAGGAAGCCGTACTCCCTTACACATTCCCTTTAATTAAACCATGAAGCACACTCATTATATTAAGCACATACTCTCAAAAGTAATCAGCTGTACGTACAAGTCATCCTACTGCCATAGACACCCATCAGACCAGGACACTAGGCTTAGACTTCATTTTGAAAAAGTTATAGGGGACAGAAAGGGTTCAAATCCTTTTAATTGTTTGATGTGATCCGCAAGATGAATTTTCAAATGGTATATATCAATACTGCTTTCACACGGAGGAAAGGTTTCGCATGTAAAAAGCACTTGCTTCACATGGCATTTTAGGGGGCTATTATCTTCTGACATTTAACATTTGCTTCTTAATGGCAGCTGTAATAATTAAACAAGACTGACAGGTCAAGTAACTTGTCCAAATAATATCAGAGCAGACCCTCTGCTTTCTATATTCATAAGAGGAGCTCTGCTGGAGGCAATCATTTGTCATGATAGAAAGAATTAATTAACTGTGACCTATTAACATTTCATCATTAAAATTATGAAAAAAAAAAAAAAAAAATCAAAATAACAGCTTATCTGATAATCCTGAATGCTACAGTTCCAAACTGGAGGACAAAGGTGGTCCTTGTGATTAGCAAGAGATGTTCTCAAGCCCTGAAGGGATTTAGTAACAGTTAGTGTATGTGATGCTGGCAAGTTCAAAAGACAACTCAGAGTAGCAGAAGAAGAAAGTTTGGATTTCAGCGAGTGATGACCACGACCAAAATTCAAAATAAGCATCCCATGACCTCACTATAGTCACTGCAGAGAAGTTGGAAAAATCCTGCTGTCATAATACATACCACATTTCACAGTAGAGAAGAGACTTATGGTTTAAAATCACTTTAAAATCCTTAATTAAGGCTCAACAACAAATATTAGATGGATGAGAATACATTTAAAAACAAAAAAAGAAAAATTAACTGTCTTTTGCTACTGAAGAACCACAGGTGACAACACGGATAAGTAGCCATGGAAAAGTCAGGAATAATGAGAACATAGAACTAAAGCAGATTTCTGCATTGCTACAACCCAAGTGGAACAGCATCATGACAAATTTGAAGGACACTACTATATGTTGCTAGAGCATTCCCAAATAACATGGCCATGTGTGTGGTGGAGTGACACAAAAGAAGAAAATGAGAGGTAATGCTATTGAGCAGTACATTTCTATTTCTTTGGGCTATTTCACATAAGTATTGATTCATCTCATTCTGTTTGTAAGGAAAACAAATAAAGAATGAATGAGCTTAACTTGTGGGAGATCAAGAAGGTGCTGCCTTACTAAAATGTAATAATTCAAGGGTAACCCAGTGAAGTTATTTTTTTAAAAAAATTAAATAACATAAGCATGTTCTTACAGTAATTTATAACAGGTGTTTAATAAAATGTAGGAAAAAATAGATTTTATAATAAAATATAAACTGAGGAATGAAAAGGAAATTCATTATTTACACATTTCTGTTACCATCCTCTCTGTTTGTCTCTAGAAATGTAGCTTCTGTTGCCAGTCATCCTAATGTAAGCTCAGCTATTTTATCCCTCGTATAAATAAAGAATTATAATGATGGCTAAATGATAATAAAGCCAGATTACAGGATTTTATACTTCGCTAAATTGACTGATGCAGGGGTTTTTTAATTTATTATCAGTTTTCATGTGAATGAGGGGAAAAAATTGGAGTAAACGACTGCCATGACTTATTTTGTAAAACCTTGCACATGGAAAAGGACAAACATTTGGTCTTCTATAAAATGTAAGGTCACAAGTTACTATGACCGAGAACTAGCAAATAATTATGCTCAAGTCCTTAGGTATTCACCTAATTGTCTGGTCACTTCCAGTTCCTACTGTAATGAGGAACAGAAGAAGAGAAATAAAAAAGTGTGTCAAAACATTAAAAACTGACCCTCAGAGATAACAAATGGAAGGCAACTGTGGGTTTTGATCTGCAGAGAATTCTTCACTGGCAGATCTCTCTGATTAAGTCCTTTAGGTAAGCACTAGCTTCTTTTATAATGTGACACCTAAAAAAACATCCTTTACTTGTAGAATAATAATAAAAACTTTACACTTCCTTAGTAATATTTCTAGCCATAGGAACATAAAAAAAATTAATTAATATCAGTGGAAAGCATCCCACAAAAGGACCTAAATAAATAGCTATCATCAGTCATGGAATTTTTTGCATATGCAAAATATCTTTGAGAGCTGTGCAAATTATCTCACGATCTGGTAATAAAGAGACTGTATAATTAAATTGCTGCCATTATACCTTCAGTAATATTTCGTATATTGTCTTGGAATAAAGGAAAAATATTTTTCTTATCAACATGATGAGCTTTGGCCAAGAAGCCAACAAGAGAGGTTGCTCTCTTCTTTCTGTGAAACAGCTCACAGGGCCTGAAATTTCTCCTCGCTTCCTGCCAGAAGCACACACTATTTTTACAAATGATTCATGTGTTGAGCAGCATGCTGGAATCCTAATCAAGGCTCTTAGCCCCACCACCTTGGACTTCTACAGATGGGGGATATATCACATGAGCTGAGGGAGCAGCCATTCCGGGCTGACAAACCAGATTTGCAGGAACAAGTACTGGTAATTTGCTGGGCAGGGCTTTCTAATTTTTTTCCTTATATCACACTAGGTAAGTGACAAAGAACCTACCAGAGAACATATGTTCTCTTTTCAATGACAGACAAAAGAGACAGATTGAGGAGAACTGGCAAGGAATGGGGGGAAAAAAAAAATTAGTTGCATACTTCAGTTTACTGGGACAAGAAATATCCCAGCTGAAATGCATCTGAGAACTGTATGGTCAGACGCCTGCACTCCCATGAGCGTCTCCCTAATCTTTCTTTTAAATACTCAGTCATGTAAAATTGTTCAGTTTTATAGTCTTCGAAGTAAGTTAAGTGTAAATCACAGAATGACTATTTTAATAAACTCTAATCTTCCTACATTTTGTCAAGTTCAAGACAGTATAGATCTACAGAGTGCTCGTGTTCATTTTTTCAAAGGCTGCTTTAATCAGTTAATCTAGTGTCATGCTTACATCTAGCTACAATTTTGAATTTCATCACATTTGGGTAATATTTAATACTCCAAAATTCACAGTGATGCTGTAAGCATGTGCAACAAATCACTGTGAAGCTACAAGTGCTTTATGCTTTATTAGCCCCATTTGTCTTCTAGAAATTCTGCTCCATTGACCAATAAGGTATATAGCTCCATCTGGCAGGGATGTGCCACTCAATCTACCTGGGTCCCATTCATTAGTGTATTGGGCATCATTTACAACTATGAACACATAAAATGTTCAGAACCCACCCAAAGGCTTTACGTGCTCCAGCTTAACAATATTCAAAAGGCTTTTTGCTTTGCACAGCAAAAACTAACACACTTTTTAACTGGAGGGCCAGCCAGCAAAAACTAACACACTTTTTAACTGGAGTTAAAAGCCAAATAAGAAGGAAAGTTTCCACTTAGAGTGTGGAGGCATCTAATATCAAAAGACAAAATAAAGCTTATTACTAAAAAGCAAATTTCATCCCGCTGAACTCACCCACGCTTCTGGCACAACGTCTTGCCAGAAAAGTAAAGACTAATAAAATAACCAAGCATTTGGTATGTTGTATTCTGACACTGTATTTCCTACGCTTACTGGGTCAACATGTTCCCCTTTCGCTTTTGAATCCATAGACCTAATAAAATAACCAAGCATTTGGTATGTTGATTTCTGACACTGTATTTCCTACATTTACTGGGTCAACATGTGTTCCCCTTTCGCTTTTGAATCCATAGATGACAAGACACACTGCTTGCTGGTCCCTGATGTTTCTGCTAATTTTGTGGTTGCAGCACGTGTTCAAAACCCTGCATAGAGAAACTCATGCAAACTTGTCAAGGTTTCTGATTTTTAGTGCAATTCCCATTAAGTAGGGAATATATCTTTATTTCTTGCATTACAGTGAGTATATATCTTTACGCCTTTTAAAAAGTTTAGGCTGAATATCAATGCTCATTAAAGTGCCAAACCAATCATTTTGGCTAGAATCTGGTATCGTAAGCCAACAGCTGCCTTCATTTACAGCCAAAAGAGGTCTATCCATTGGAACTGCACTGAAAAGTTGAATGGGATTGAAGAGATAAAAAGAACGATAATTTGATTCTGTTTTGGGAGATGATTTTTCAGGCAGCCTGTTATTCCGTGCCCTGATTAGATGAAGTCCTGAAATGCAGCATCCAGTACAAGTCAGGCCTGTGTTTAGGAAGAGTTGCAAACTGTTTGCTTTTTCTATGGTAAAGATAGAAGAAAAGCACCTTTCAGGAAGGGAATGCAGCATTCTCTTTATGGATTTTTCTATTTTAATTATGTAATTACATACCTGACAGTCTTTCTTTATCTCTCTCTAACTCCACTCCTCCTCCCCACCCAAAAAAAACCCCAAAACAAAGCAGCAGAAATACAAGAGGGAAGAATTTTTTCCTAGAATTGAGCAGCAGCAAGACAACAGCCTGGACAGGGTCTGCATAGGTGAAGAATAAGGATAACCTTTTTTAAAATGTTATAATACATGAATCTCCTTTTATCTTCACTGCTTCACATCTCCTCAGTAACACTCAAGTCCCAGGGGACAGGAGTCTCTCACCCTTCACTGTGCAGTACCTGCTCTGAATCAAACCACAGATACTTAAAGAACATTATTCATCAACATGGGAGCAACCCTTCAATGGTGCCAGGATCGAGATCAAAGCAAAAGTGCTCACTAAACCAGTAAGCACTTCTAGTAAATAATAACTCATCAGTACCTTAGAACATATACCTAAGTAATAGCCACTGCAGAATGCATCTTGGCCAAATGCAAGACCATCATGATCGCCCTCATAGCTTCATTTGCATAGATGTGCACCACAGCCTTAAATGCAAAGTGAGGAAGAGCCTTATGTATGATCAAAGAGTGAGCTGGAATGTCTTTTCAGCTTTGAAACACCAGAAAAGGTACTAGGGATCATCAATGTGGTGGGTGTCACACCACAAAGGAGTTCAGAGATGACTGCATGGGTGGCAAGGTATGAGTATTACACACGAATTACAAAACACTGCTTTCTTAGGTGCTTCAGGATGCATTAGTTGCAGTACCTTCTTTTCACCTGTTTTGCAGATTATTTTCTGCCTTAAAGATTGAGTTCCCCTGACCTAACATTGCCCCCACTCCTTCTTCATAAGGCAGTCAAAAGACTCACAAGATATGAAGGCTAAAACAAGGAACACCAAGGTAGCGAGTAGTAATAAATTCCTAATGATGTTGCCACATATCTCTGCAAGGAACCGTGAGCCAATCAGAGAACGTGATCTATGAAAACCAAACCTCTACAGACATCCATTTCTGACAGCAAGAGACCACAACCACTTTTCTGAGATTCTACTACCTGGAGTGTGTTGACCTCATCATTCCCAACAGCGACATGATGCAAAACTCCCCATAGATTGGCCACATGCTCTCCTTCCCCAGGTTTCTAGGTACGTATAGCTCCCTAAAGAGTGCTGTTCTTTCACTACAAGACTGTATTTCTTCAGCCTAAATTTATATTTTATGGTCTTACTTTCATAGCACTACACTGCATAACTTATGAGTTGCAGATTTGGGTAAGAAAGATGAGAATTTATTTAAGAGTAAGGAAATTGTATGAGAATGTGAGCTGATCTATAACGCGGGTTTAGTTAGTGCTGTACAAGGATCAAGTGTGTCTATCTGTGTGTGTTCCTGCTATTCAAAAATTTTCCGTTTTTTTAATACCATAATTTTTATGCTATGAGCACTAATTATCTTTTAATATGGAAAACTGGAATGATTAATATAGTTTAACACGTTACACGAGATCTTGTTTTTGCGAGACAGCTTGCTTTCTGTTTATTCTCATCTAGATGTTTAATGAAGTGACTGCCATATCACACAAGTAGATGGGTTAAATGAATCAAACACAACATTTTGCCTAATGAGAAGAATTTACAGAAAACTTATGTAAAAGGTTAGATTATTTTTTCAAAAAAAACACAGAGCAGTAACAGCAAGAATTCACAAAGGCCTGTGTTCCTCAAAGTCAGAAATCCTTATGAAAATATAATGATCAAAAGTGTCACACAGAAGAACTCTCAGTAATTATCAAAAACTTCAATATTGTCTGTAAGCTGTTACACTGAAAAGCCTAAAACCTGCATCTTTTTATTTTCTCACTCCTTCAAACACGTACAACTAAAGGAAGACTGAAACTGCTGCCAGGATTTTTTTAAAACCATGCACTGAAATGATTCACATGAAAGCGGTTGAGTTTCTCCAACTTGCCAATATGGGGTGTTTCAGATTTTCTTGGTCTCATTTCAGCCTTAGCACCATCATCAATGTAGTTCCCTTAATGACATTAACCATATTACGTAAAGGTCAGTGTTATCACTCTGTTTGGTTTGTGAGGGTGGTGTGGGGTCTCGAGTGCTTCCCCATGGGCTCTGGTCACAGGGAGCTCCAGACGCACATGTCTGGCTGGGACCTTTGCAGGATGCAAGAGAAAACTGTTGCTGTTGAACTAAAGCCTGCTATGTTCCTGGCAAAGCAAACAAACTAATCTATGAGCAGTCAGGACCATCAGCAATTCAGTAAATTTTGTTGTTGGGTTCTCTGAGGACCAGAAAGAAGGAAGGGAGAAACCCCTTTCTTTAAGCTGAGCGGATACAATCATGTCTCCATATTCTAAGGCTAATTGGAAACCAGTTTTAACTGATTCAGGCTTTTGCCAAGTACGAAAGAAAATTAATCATATGGCTTGGTAATACTCAAACTTAATTCATTACCCTTGGTAAAAGCATTTTCCCTGAAAAAAAAAAAACAAACCCCAAAAAACTGGTGCTTGGGCACAGAAGGAAAGTTTTAACTGATTCAGGCTTTTGCCAAGTATGAAAGAAAATTAATCATGCAGCTTTGTAATACTCAAACTTAATGAATTATCTTTGGTAAAAGCATTTTTAAAGATTCCCTGAAAAAAAAAACAAACCGAAAAAGCTGGTGCTTGGGCACGGAAGGAGTGATCCCATAGTGTGCTCTCTCCAACAGGAGGTCTGGTGGGTGCCTTGTCCTTTGCCTCTCCTCCAGCACCACTGTGATCCCCTCTCTCAGGAGGGCAGCAGTTCCACGGGCTCACCAGAGCAAAAAAAAAAAACAAACCCCAAAAAACTGGTGCTTGGGCACAGAAGGAATGATCCCATAGTGTGCTCTCTCCAACAGGAGGTCTGGTGGGTGCCTTGTCCTTTGCCTCTCCTCCAGCACCACTGTGATCCCCTCTCTCAGGAGGGCAGCAGTTCCATGGGCTCACCAGAGCAAAGCCACCAGCCACTGTGGGTGCAGGGGCCTCCACTCCCCATCCCAGCTCCTGCTTTGCCTAGAAATCATTGTCAAACGTGGTTTGGGGATCCCAGCTCTATGGAATTCTTCCAGAATTCTGCAAACCAGTTAGTATCATAGAACCATAGAATGGTTGGAAGGAGCTTAAAGATTATTGAGTTCCAACCCCCCTGCCCTGGGCAGGGACACCTCCCACCAGACCAGGTTGCTCAAAGCCCCATCCAGCCTGGCCTTGAACCCCTCCAGGGATGGGGCAGCCACAGCTTCTCTGGGCAACCTGTTCCAGTGTCTCACCACCTTCACAGTAACGAATTTCTTCCTAATATCTCACTTAAACCTCTCCTCTTTCAGTTTAAAACCATTACCCCTTGTCCTATCAACAGCCCCTCGTATGTGCTGATGCAGTTTAAAACCATCACCCCTTGTCCTATCAACAGCCCCTAGTACGTGCTGATAAACCGAAAAAGACACACTCCTCTCTTAGCTAGAAACACTTTCATCTGCCTATAGCTTTCCACAGAAGCAACTTTACATCATAAGGAAAATATAACATAGCTGATTAGTGACAACAAAAGTACAATCAACTCGACACAATGCTGTGCATTAGGTAAGTACCCACTGTAAACAGCAGCAGACTAGAGCAACCAGACGTGTGGAAGTGATTGCCTGTAATTGTAGGTTGACACCAAAATTACTGGCTTCAAGATTGAATTTGGTGATAATGTAAATCACTCCCTGTTATTCTTTTCTTAGCAGCCTGTTTTATGAACTGCCTGAAAGAGGATCGCTAGATTCCTCTGTAAAGAAAATGAAATCACTTCAAAGTATTTCCCACTTCCATTAAGATTCCTGTCTGTGACTCCATTAATAAGGTGCAGGGTTTGGGCTTGGTTTTCATCATCCCTGTTATAATCTCGGTTGTTAATCTAAATCTATCTCCATGGTAGTTGCAGGTATATTCACTGTCAATAAAGACATGCCCTGGTTACCTTTCCAGCAGCCTTCACTGATAACTTGCTTTTATTACTGCTCCTTCTTCACAGGACAAATAGTTATGAAAAAGTTTGTGGTTATAATTGCCTCCTGCAGCTATGTATCATGACTGAGGATTTGGTGCAATTACAGAGGTTTTTTTGTCTTCCAGCATTTTCAAGGTAAGCAGAAGAACAGTGTACACTTTGGAAGACCAGATATAAAACTCCCGCAGAGCCACCTCTATCATGGGAGTTCCTCACAACCAACCAACAACCAAACCACGGTTAACATGCTTCTGATCACAAAGGCACGTCTCTAAAACCTGTCTTTCCTACAAGTAATACAAAGAGAGAGGCAAGAAAAGACAGCAGAGATATAGACACAAAGGCTGTTTTTATATTCGCGTTTCAGCTCAGAGCAGCAGAGCAATTTTGAAGCAAATCCCCTGATCTTCCCCCACTTACTGCAGGCTGGTGTCGTTCGCAGAGCTCGATGTGGTGAGAGTGAATTCGGCTCCATGCAGAGCAAACGAGACCATCTGCTCTTCTGCAGGTGCAGAGTAAGTGCTCTCCACCCCTAATGAGTGCTCGGCCATTTAGATAGCCTCTAACGACATGCCTGGTGAAGATGTTTGGCCTACAGCACCAAACTAAATATTTTAAATGGAATTATACCCCATTCAGCATAAGAAAAAGCAAAATCATTCCCAAGATCTACAGAGCACTTTCCTATGCCTGGTTCAGCGCTGCTGGCAACCCCTACAACTTGGGTCCTGTGGTCCAAGGAATTTATTTGTTACTGCTCTCCAGTAATTAGTTACAACACACCTCAACACCACCGAGTGCCAGAATACAGCATCTTTGTAATGGAGGGTACTGCAGAGGCAAAGAGCCTTTGGAGATAGCCCAAAATAGTAATTACTTAATACCCAATTGATCAGAACATGAATGAAATAAACAGCATGGTTTCTGGCAGCATGATAGGCATTATGAAAAGCACCTTAGTTATTAAACAATCAAGTAACACTTATCTAAGGAGCTCACAGCACCAGATAAGAGACTGAATAACTAAACAGGAAAAGGCACAGGATACAGGCAAAAGCTATTATCTTGTCAGATCTCTTTGAGATTTTCTGGAGATAAGTTAGAAAATGTTCTGTATTATCCTGTCAAAAAAAGTAAATACTCTGGCTGTACACTGTGCTACGTGACACCGCACATCAGAAAACAAAACCAGTCAGGAAATGCATGCGTGATAGAAAGTTCTTTGAATCATAAATCAGACAAAACCCCAACACATTAATATAATACTACAATTTACAAATACAAAAGAAAACTTGATTAACCAGCCTCCTTATTTCTGAAGATTAGATTAGAATTAACACTTAAATAATCTACTATGAGGAAAATTTTGTAACAAAATTAGAAGTATTCAGCTAAGATACAAGCTATTTTACTGCAGCTAATAAACAGCAGATTTCTTCTTGATTTTATTTCTCAGGAGACTATGTTCAGAAGTAACTGGATCTGTGTTTCAACCAATTCAAGGTAACCCGATGAAAAGCTGAGGTTGTAAAAAACAGTTGGCCAAATCTATGTGGTCAAATAGAAAGTTTTGATCTTGAGAAAGGCTCAGCACATCATAAAAAGCTGATGTCATAGAATCATAGAGTGGTTTGGGTTGGAAGGGACCTGCAAGACCATCTAGTTCCAACCCCCCTGCCCTGGGCAGGGACACCTCCCACCAGACCAGGTTGCTCAAAGCCCCATCCAGCCTGGCCTTGAACCCCTCCAGGGATGGGGCAGCCACAGCTTCTCTGGGCAACCTGGGCCAGCGTCTCACCACCCAGTTGGGTGGATTAGCTTTCTGGGCTGTGAGTGCACATTGCTGGCTCATGTTGAGCTTCTCATCAATGAACACCCCAAGTCCTTCTCCTCAGATATGTTCTCAATCTATTCTCCATTCAGGCTGAGTTGATACCAGAGATTGCTCCGACCCATGTGCAGGACCCCTTGCACTTGGCTTTATTGAACTTCATGAGGTTTGCATGGGCCCACTTCTCAAGCCTGCCCAGGTCCCTCTAGATGGTATCCTTTCCCTCCAGCTTCTGTAGAATTCAAGTCTATACATGAATATTTTGTAGATCAAGCTTGTTGTAGGGCTGCACTTCTCGCACCTTAACATGGTATATTACCTTTTATAAAGGTCCACAGTGGCAGAGCTGGCCTGTTTCTGGTATCATAGATAGCTTCAAAAAAACCCACCAAAACTTAGCCCCCAGTTCCAGGAATCTCTACACTAAATCACGTTACTTTAAGAAAGGAAATATCACTATTGCATAAACCTGCACATGTTTTCATCAGCTGTGGTTGCAGGTGTGATGCATCTTGCTGTGATGCAGCGAGGTACTGAGTGATTATCAGACTGGATAACCCATGGGCTTAACCACATATGGGCATGTTTATCTTCAAAATACATTGCCAGGGTAAAAATTCCCTTAATACGCATGGCAGTGGTCATGGATATCCTTCAGAGCAGAGAACAGAAGAATAACTCTTTGCTAACACACTTGTTCTGTAGCAATAACATTTGCACCAAACTGTCATGCCCCATTCCCAGAGCAGCACCATTATTATCTCTGATATTGGAGCACAAACACAGGAGTTAACAAAAGGCCATTAATATGAAATCTCAGCAAAAAAGCAGGTGGGAAAAAGGACAATAAATCAGCAAAGGATAAGTCATAAAAAGGGCTTGAAAGCTTTGCTTTCCATCTTCTATGAGGAAAAAATAAAACCAAAGAAATTGTACAGAAATATGACAACGTCCATTTAACTCCACCACACTTACTAGCTTAATAGTTATCCAACATGAAAAGAAAAACATTATGATGTTAAGAAGGTAAAATAGGAGATTGTGGCCTTTTAGAATAGATGCAGACACAACACATCTGAAATGAATATCACAGACATGCTTAAAAGCAAAGGAACACAAATGCTTTAAAGAACCTAGGTCATGTAGAGTCACAACCTAATGTGCAAGCCAAAAACAACGGGCATAATAGCATTTGCTTGCTTTATCTACAGAGATGATTATTTTCACACCTCGCTGTCCCAAATACTCATCAGCTCCACTTTGCCTCGTGCTGTTCTTTGTCAGACATACACCATCTGAATGACTCAAGCATCAACCAACTTAAAAAACACATTTGCAATTTCAACACAAGTCAACACATGCCAAACTGAAATCAATCCCAAAGAATTTAAAAATATCACTTATTCAGATCTACATGATTCTTAAAAATCATGTATATAAGTTTATATGTTCACATGGTGTTTTACCAATATGGAATAATATAACCTGCTGTCATGAAATGCCTGAATGCAAAAGGAGACATGAGAGAAAACACAGAATGACAGTCAGAACATGTTGAATGAGGAGTGATTACTGGCACGTTCAACGGAGGAGGAAAGATTTCTGGCATCGCCACACTTTGAGATAAAAAACATGGAAATGGTAGGAGAGAGATGAACACAGAACTATATATAACAAGCAGAGCACAGTAACGATAAAAGCTGTACATATTTGAACTGGAGAAAAATAACCACCGGGTGAGATACCTAGAAAGTTCTGTTCCATAGGGAATGAGTTTAAGGTTAGCTTCAATTTACATTTGAGTAATAACATGTATATTTTAAAACTGGTTCTTATCAGCAATGAGTAGGGTAGGACAGTAGGAAAACACAAATTGAGTACAATTTACCCAGTTGAACTGTAAATATGAGGCTAATATAAACCCAATCCAAGTTAAGCTGAAAAAAAAAAACAGAGGAGCTACTATTCCAGTCAGAATTTCATCTTCATATTGAATTCATCAGAAACTTCCAGTTTAAATTTAACTGAAGCTGTCACAGAATTTCCCATCTGCCTCACAGGAGGGCTGCAGGCTCTAGGAGACTTGCCACATCATGTAGAATAAGTTTGCTGTAAAAAGCATAGCTTTTTTTTTTTTTTCCTAGAACAGAAGGTAATTGGTAGAAGAAGAAAGAGTAGGAATCATCTGAGATTGTACATGTACATCAGCTGGGACCTTGAGTGATTTTTTTGTTCCATGAATCATGGGGTTGAGTAGGACAGACTTTTGTAGCAGTGCTTTGGACAGGCTAGAAGGAGGGAATACACATGGCAGTGGGACAGCAACGAAAAATTACAGTGAATAAGCCAACACATAACCAACATAGTCACAAGGGCTTGTGGTAAATTTATTTTCAACTCCTGGCAGGGGTTTAAATGCATATTCCTTGTTAAATACATTCTGAATTATTAATATCAGATTGGAGAATGAAAACATTCAGAATATAATATTTGATGTGCTTCCCATCCATTTTACACTACTGGCACAATTGATATAAGTCAATATGAAAATCAATGCTGAAGATTTGGCACAGTACAGTGGTACAAGGCAGAATCCACTGAGAGCTATTACATTCAAAAAATTAAGAACCTGCAAGGAAATAAATACAAATTATATGTGAGTAAATTACATAAAGGTTTACGGTTTTGATGATGAAAAACGGTGCCATCTGTTAAAATTAAAGCAGCCCCTAACAGGACAGGAAATTGCTTTAAAGTTAAACATTATCAGTGCTGAAAACCGTAAACGTACATTTTTAATCACACAGTAATTTCCTTGTGTCCTCAGCCCCACATCCTTAAAACGTGTTCTCAACTTCGAGATCTTTGAAGAGCCAGGAAAAAAAGAGGTGTAAGCATGGGAGGAGGAAAGAAAAGAAATATGTGCAACTAAAAAGATACTCATAGTTAGAGAAAGGGAAGTTTCTCTCATCTCTGTTAGCACCTAAGTAGCGCTTGTAGGTACCAGTAGATAAGTAGATACTACTAGATAAGAGTAGACCAGAAAGGAACTGGTTACAGAAGCATTAATGTCTCCATTGTGCTGAGCTGGTCTCCTCATTGCCCAAAGAGCATCTGTTTTATAGATGAACAAAGAGGACTTCAAGGACAAGGACCAAAATAAATTTGTGTTAAAATGCAATTATATGCTGAAAAATGAGTCTATAAGTAGTGTCAGTGAGTTCAGTGTTCATTGTTGTGAGTGACTCCTGATGAGATTTACTTGACTTACAAGGTTTTCTCCTTTGCACTACTAAAACTTTGCCTGAGATCTGAAAATCAAGTTGGGCTGTGTATGGTCCATGCGTCATCAGCTATAATGAAGAGTCTCCATTTGGGACTTAATTAATACAGCCAGGTCAGATTTCAGCTCATTCCTTCCCAGATATGTGTTGGCTCTGCAATGTGTAAAGAATAGCACATACTTATTTTTCTGCAGGAGTCAGCAGAAAAACTGAAAATACACAGGACATAGATCTACTGTCTTTTCTTGCAGTCACTTTTCTGACCATATACATTTTTTAAAATAGCAAATATTTTTTTCACTTGCCACAGCATTTGTAGTCCTTGCTCAGGGTGTGTTTTGCCAGAGAAAGCACTTGAGCTCTACGGAAAATTATTGGCACTGTTGCACTGCATTTTGCAGCATGCTGCATTTTCTGAGGGTTGTTAGTCTCGAACTGCAAGTAATTCTTCTAAGTAAAGGTTGATTTCATTTTTCACGTTCATAGGTTGATCTCTTCCATTTTGCTTACACAGTAATGTGCATATTATTCAAATATCTACAAGCTGCGGAGGGGTTGTGATTAACCATTTATTTCTTGTCTGCTCCTTCCCTTTCCTGTCTGCCAGGTGTATGATATTGGGCAGAAATACTTATGGGAAGGCCCTTCTGACTTCTATAGGAAGGACTGCTGATTAGGGGATGAGCTAGAGATATATTACATATAGAACTTCAAGTTCGATCTGGGCTTATGGGTAATAACAGCACTTTGTTCTCACTGCTACTGGAAGAGAGCGATATGGGCAGAGCTACCTCATGCCAAATTGCCACAGACTGACATCCTTAATTTTTAGAGGTAGGAAAACTGCCACCTCATTAAGAAGAACACTGTGTTATTAGTTTATTGGCATGGTACCAGCATTGGAAAATGCAGCATGCATGTCCTTGTGACTAAAGGCAAAAACCTGGAGGAGCTTATAGAAAATTGTTTCTTTGGATAGGAAGTGGGAAATGGTGGCTTTGAAGAGACCTGAAACAACAGCCAACAGTAAGGAACTTTCTACTTGTGAATATATCCTCCCATTCCATAGTATTGTTCTAATCCGTACATTTTCATCCACTTCAATTATTTTAAAGACTCATGAATTTAAGACAAGTGATTGACATTCCAGCGTTGAAAACTTCACAAGCCAACAAAGGAGAGACGGTATCACAAGAAGGTCAAAGCGCACTCCTATCATAATGCAGATTCTTCCCCGAATTCCCCACCTTCTACATTCTAGTGACACATGGGAATAAGATTAATAGAAAGAAAAAGCAGCTTTCATTCTGAACAGTCTTTCTGAAAATCAGCATTTCCAGCATTTCAATACTTATTTGCCACAGCAGGGAGTTAATCCTTTAAAAAAGCCCCAACCCAATCAGCCAACTGAACTGAAAGAATAATGACTTCTTTGAAGTTTTCTTTCACTGCACTGGGAAAGTTCAGATGCTCTTGCTGGGACAGTTCAGATGTCCCAACCTGCACTAATTACAAGACAAGTCCTTCTCATTCATTTTCATTGTTAATTGCAAGAATCCGAGGAAGGTAGGTTCGTAATGAGGTCAGCGTTGATTTTTGCACAGGTATTAGTCTCTAGCCAAGAGCTAATTCTTCATCTGAAATACTTGGTTTTCAGGCTTCTGAAAATGCTCTTTCATTCCTAACATGCTTTAATTGACATGTAAACTATCATACATCTTGCTTTTCTTTCACACGAAAGATTACTTGCAAATGGAATGTATCTAAAATGAATGGCTCTGCTCCATCATTGAACACTGCCCTTTGCAGGAGAAACAACTAATCCCAGGGATGCTTTGTTTCTGGTGGGATTTACAGCCTCGCGGTGTCTAATTATTCACAATGCGTTATCCATCATACTGCAAACTTCTTCACAGGACTAGCAAAAACAACGTGTTCCAGTTCAGGAAAACTGCTAAAACAGAGCCATCAAAAGCATATGCCACCTTGATATTAAAGGTCTGCCATCCTTTATTAATTTTGGGGGGTATTGCATCTACTAAAGTTTCCTTTTTTTATTTTTTTGAGAGCAATGGAAATTCTTATAATGATTATCATCAGATAATGATGTGAATTAAGTGTTGACTGAAATGATAAAATGTATCTAGTCTTAACACCAAGAAATTGTTTTAGTGTTTGTCCATTTGAAAAATCCTAATCTGCTTTAATTTGCCATTAACAATTATAACACAGCTGTAGAACTACATTGTTAATGAGTAAAAAACATTAACTAAATATTTCTAATTGCATATGAATAGATTCAGAAACACCAGCTGGGATTAGATTGGTCAAAAAGCTGCTTCCTGATTATAAAGCACTTTACCTCTAGGTCACAGATTAAATACAGAAAAGATAAATAATGAATGAAAGTGTTACCATTAATAACTGCTTGGGGATATGGGGAAATGAAGTTGCTTATGTCTGACCATTTTCCACTTTAGTGATAACCGTGTTCCGACCACAATTTGTAGGTAGACAGCTTCTTGGGCTGGAGTTTGTAGAGAGATCATTGTTTGTTGGAGAACTGGTATTATGAATGAAATTTGTGTTATTTGTTGTCGCTCTACATGCAAACTAAGAAGCAAAAGCACAGCAACCAGGACTTTCATTAGGAAGTTCAGTTTACTGAATGTATACAGGATGTATACAGAATGTATACTGAATGTATACAGCATACAGGATGTTTTTGGTTTTTTTCATTCAGCTTGTAAAACTAATACTGTTTAAACTGAACCACAATTTACATCCCTGTTCAACACCACCGATAAGGCAGAGTACAAAGCGATTAGAGCATCACCACCAGCAGGTCTTTCAGCAATTTCCACCTTAGGAAAAGAACACTCTACACTCATTTTCTTCCCTTTCATTTCTGCCCTAGAGGTTCTGAGGACACCATACACGTTGCAACACTGTGAGACCACATGCACAAAAATAATCAAAAAG
This sequence comes from Calidris pugnax, assembly GCF_001431845.1. NCBI lineage: Eukaryota > Metazoa > Chordata > Aves > Charadriiformes > Scolopacidae > Calidris > Calidris pugnax. Next base: position 3,145,320 of record NW_015090811.1, on the reverse strand, counting down.
AGCAGAAAGGCGCTTCAACTTTCCTTTAATCTGTTCACTAAAATCTGTCATGTTCTGCTGAAGGCACTGTCACTAGCAGTGACTACTCTGTGCTAAGGTTTCAATCATACTATCCAAATAGAAGAAGTCTGGAAGTAGCCACAATGAAACTGATGTCAGACAACCTTGGCTCACACTGGATTCCAGCAGCTTGACATCTTCAAATACAAAGGACAGGTCTTTATTGCAGTTTTGGAAGCGTCTCCATGTTTCAGGCCTAAACTATACACGTCTCAGTATCTGTGTCGATTCATTTTCCTCTGTAGCTTTGGCAAAATATATGAGAATACAAAGCACTGTGCAGTTTATTTGCCATTTCAGGGAGGTCTGAGTCAGTTCATTGAAATTCTTTAGAGCTTGCCTCACTTAGTTGGCATCCAAAGCATAAAGGAAGAGGCACCATCAATAATCTACTGCACAAAAGCTGGCTAAAGTATCTTCTTGATGATGGATTAAAATCATATCTCTGTAGGGACAAATTCCATATCTGTACAGGTAACTAGCACAAATTTATCGCTCTGGAAAAGTCACTTTGAAGCAGAGAAATAGTTAGTGGGTCAGTTGAGCTGGTCTGTAGAATTACTCCAAGACGTTGAGCTTCATATGATGGGATAGGTAGATTTCTGTATTTTGCTTGTTGGAAGACTGTTTTGTGGGCCCAACAACATTAGAATCATAGGTCTTGTTGGAAGACTGTTTTGTGGGCCCAACATTAGAATCATAGAATCATAGGTAGTTGGAAGCGACAGCTGGAGATCATCTAGTCCAACCCCCCTGCCAGAGCGGGTCTACCTAGAGCAGGTTGCACAGGAACTTGTCCAGGCAGGTTTTGAATGTCTCCAGAGAAGGAGACTCCACCACCTCTCTGGGCAGCCTGTTCCAGTGCTCTACCGCTCTCACAGTAAAGAAGTTCCTCCTCACATTTAGGTGGAACTTCTTATACTCAAGTTTGTGCCCATTTCCTCTTGTCCTGTCACCGGGCAGGAACAGGACACATGGAACAGGACGAGCCCTTCCATGACCTTTCCAGGGATGGAGGTGAGGCTGACCGATCTGTAATTTCCCGGGTCCTCCTTCTTGCCCTTTTTGAAGGCTGGGATGACATTGGCTTCTCCAGTCCTCGGGCACCTCACCTATTCTCCACGACCTCTCAAAGATGATGGAGAGTGGTCCTGTGATGACTTCTGCCAACTCTGTCAGCATTCTTGGGTGTATCCCATCTAGACCCATGGACTTGTGGATATTCAGCCTTCTTAACTGATCTCTAACTTGGTCCTCCTCCACCAAGGGAAGATCTTCCTTTGTCCAGACTTCCTCTGATTCCTCCAAAGTCCATGGCTCCTGGGGGCTGGCCTGAGCAGTTAAGACTGAAGCAAAGAAGGCATTCAGCAACTCAGCCTTCTCTGCTTCCTCTGTTACCATGGCGCCTGACTCATCCAACAGTGGGCCCACATTTTCTTTAGTTTTCCTTTTGCCTCCAATATAATCGAAAAACCCCTTCTTGTTGACTTTCACATCTCTTGCCAATTTTAATTCCAAGGAGGCCTTGGCTTTCCTGATTTCTTCCCTACATAGTCTAACAGCATCCCTGTAATCCTCCCAAGTGGTAAGTCCCTTCTTCCACTCAGTGTAAACTTTCTTCTTCCACTTTAGTTTTTTCAGAAGGTCCCTGCTAGTAATAGCTAGTAATAGCTATTAACATTTACTTTAGGATTAAAAACTCCAATGCAACCAGCATTCAAGTTAATGGACTGTTTTGGGAAGCACAGTACACTGAATAAACCTCTTATATGTTTGTTCCATACAGGATCTTGAAAAGAGCTAGAGGCCTAATTCCCTTCAGAAATCAACAAAAAAATTAGGTAGTGTATGTATGTGGGACACTAAGCTTATATATTTACATATGTCCATTTTTATTCCAATTTCTAGTTGTTTTTTTAGAATTAAATATTGTTACAACACATAGGTGCCTAACCAGATTCTTTGCAGTAATACAGTCAGTCAGAAATAATGTAGCAGTTGGATATTTCCAGTGCAAGCCTACTTAAACCTAAAACATTTCAGCGCATCAAAATAAACATGAGGTCAAATAAAAGGGGTACAATAAAACTCATTGCAGAGCTCAAAAACTACTTAAGCTTTCTGATTGTGATCTAAGGCTTTGATTCTGCTTTGAACCAGAAGGACTGAGTTTTCTTGTAAAAATTAAATTATACATGTGCACCCAGAGAATCACATTCTCATATATAGTGTTTACTCCAAAAATAAGAGCCAGAAAAATGTGCAATCCTGAAAGAAACAAAAAACAGATTCCTCCTGGAAGAAACAATGCAGGTACTTATATTAGAATTAGATGGGTTTAGCTGTTCAATATTTAAACCCTTATGTACCACATATCTAACCTGGACTACAACTTGACTAATTATGCATTGAAAGCTCTGTGCTTCTATTGAATCACATGCCTATGGTGATGCAGTCCTTAAATATTTATAAGTAATGAATCCTATAGACACCAGTCTCTTGCAAAACTAAATAGTCTTCCATAAAACAGCAAAAACCTTCGTATTTACTGAAAATACAAGGACTGAGGATACTAGACAATTTGCGGAATTGTGCCCTATTGCAATTTCATTTTAAGACTTGCCACCTGTTTCATAACTGACCAAAAAAACCCCTTTATTCCATATTTAATCAATAGAAGATTTTTAATAAATGTTTCAGAGACTAAAATTATTAGTAATATGGTCATAGAAATCTGAAACAAATCATTATCTCTTCAGGAGCACTCTAAAGAAAAATCTTCAAGGAGGAGAGAATATTTGCATTCCTCTTTTCAGCAAATTTCAGCCTCTCGTACTTTACAGAGGAACTCTGTGTGAATGCAAGGCTTTCCTGCAGAACTCAAAACCTTAAATGTTTATTTTTCCAGGCTTCGCTTCTAATTTATTGAAAAGGTAAAGGTTGGACTGAAGCTGACTTGCAATGAACTGAGTATGGTTTGAAGAGTTAATGCTGCTTTTAATGCAATCCTCTAGGTAGATATGTTCCTTGGGACACTGGATATTATCCTCTCTGGGACTTTCAGTGGTTGCTATTGCTCCCTGCAACTTGGTTTTCAGTTATAAAATGTGAATTATAAGAATATCTGTCCTTTGCTGTAGAGCACTTTCAGATTTTAAGACTGAAAGGTAGATATTAATGTGAGCTTCAGTCCTCAAATCATGAAAATAAAGACACACAATCGTATCTGACAGTGTGAAAACTACCAGAGTACTGCTAAAATAAGTATGGTAGCTGAGAGTTGCTTTTACTTGTATTCATGCAGTGCCATTAGAGTCAGTGAAGCTGCACAGATAGAGAATATAGTAGGTCTTTGATTCACAAATTACAAGGGTGGTTTTTTCCTTAAAAGCAGTTCTAGGGGAAATAAACAAAATTAAGGAAAACGACAGATTATTTCCCTCATCATGGCAGCATCATATATACATTCATCTCTTTATTCTTTGGGGATTTCTAAGGCTGCATTAACTATGAAAAAAATTATATCCAAGGTACCAAGACATAGGCAAGAACAAAATCATTTCTGCCACCCAATCAAAGCAAATGTAACCTTGAGAAAAAAAAAAAAATAATCTGTAGAGCAGCAATCTCCAACTATTCACCTTTAGATCAAAATAAATACATAATTCTTGAATGTCTCCAAAGTATACAATAAATGCATCTACAATGGAGCCTGTCGAAAGCAGCCTGGCAAACCATCAGGAGTTGGAACCATTTGTGGTGGGACCTAAGTGTTATTTTACCGACTGTGGCAGAATCCCTAGGCATTTTTGTTGGGTTTATTTCATGTACACAATATACAAGAGTATCTCTAAGGCAACAGAGAGCTCCTAAGCAGAGACCAAAAGGCTTTCAAAATATATTCTGAGAGCAGCCAGCTCAAGAAAACACTTTATTCTGAGGTTTATTGGAAAGAAACTCTACCATTACAATCATTAACAGCCTTCTCTAGACTCAAGTAGAAGCACATTTTTATAATTTAGACTCTACTTTTTAAGTAAAAAACTTCTGAAGGTGTACACAATGAATTCATTTCAAGACAGGGTCCTGGGCACAACTGAATATAGAAGTGGTGACCAATGGGAGTCTGAAGTGTTTATCACTTCCACACATTTCAAATATCTTTTATGACTGCTGCACCTCCAGAGAGTAAAAATCAAGCCTCAGTTTTGAAACTAAAGGCCCTGTTTAAAGGATCGGTTGATTGAATAAAGACAAAGTTTGGGTAAGAACCAGCACAAGCTTGCCTACAGATAAACACATTCCTGGGCTGGATTGGTTTCCCTTTCAAGAGTTATTTTTTTGTGATCTGTTAACAACTTCTCTTTCTCTTTTTTTTTTTTTTTTTAATCCCTCAAACACTGAGCAAAATCTTGGCTGTTGCAGTTGGGTCTGGCTCTGCAAGGCTGATTATTTTATTCAGTGCTGTTCTCTGTAATCCAATAGACCGGTACTTTGCTACTATGGTGATGGGCCAGATAATTGCAAAATCTTAGTTATGGACCGATAACTTTGAAAACCCTAAATTCCTTAAGAAGAGAAATATATAAATCACCAGGAAATGAAACAACTATGTTTCCAGATCAAAATACTAAACCTAAAAATGTCTTATTAACAGCCACAGTAAACTGTGCCAGTGCACTTTGAAGTGGAAATTCAGAGAATTTTATGAAATTCTGCAAATCTCGAGTTACACTTGGCATGTATTTCCACTAGGTTATCAGAACTGAGCAGCTACTCTATGAGCAGTAATAGGTATAGATAAAGAAAAGCAATAAAATGATTACCACTGGGTGGAAATTATGAAAATGTTTTATTAAAAGTATTCATCTGGAAAAAAACCCTGCCACATATATTTCAGCAGTGTTATAGGTTTTCTTGCAGGTTTGCATCTGAGAACTTCACATGGATAATGAGCTTGCTTCAGTTTTTACTTTTCTCTTAAGTAAAAAACAACAATTCCTTTGTTATTCCTGTGTAAGCCAACATCCTGACTTGTACGCAAAAGAAAAAAAAAGTATGCAACAGATGATTTAACAATAATCCTGTGGTTATTTGAGCTCAAACCTCCAGCCAGTGACAGGTATAGATTTACTGCAGGTTGAGCTGAGCTGAGGCACTAAGGAGGTTCCAGATTTCAGTTAGCCCCAGCCCCTACTTCCCTGAAATAACAATGGAAAATCCTGATACTGTAACTTTTCTCTTCCCCAGCTTCAAAAATTTTCTATAAATACATATATATATATATATAAATAAAATAAAATTAAAAAATTCCAACCTCATAACCTCGTTCTGTTAAGGTCAGCACCAACATGTTGAGTGACATGTTGTGATACAGGGCTGCCTGCTCCGACACTGAGGATTTCAAGCAAGATGCTTTGCTTCAGGCTTTCTGAACGCAAATAACTCCTGCACCACTTGTAGCCTCTCTCCTGATCTCTACAGTACAAAATATAAATACAATAAATTCTAGTCACCCATAATCCTGAAAGAATGGTTATAAACTGAAAGAAGGGAGAATCAGATTAGATCTCAGGAAGAAATTCTTTCCTGTGAGGGTGGTGAGACTCTGGCCCAGGTTGCCCAGAGAAGCTGTGGCTGCCCCATCCCTGGAGGGGTTCAAGGCCAGGCTGGATGGGGCTTGGAGCAACCTGGTCTGGTGGGAGGTGTCCCTGCCCAGGGCAGGGGGGTGCAACTGGATGATCTTTAAGGTCCCTTCGAACCTGAACCATTCTATGATTCCATAAAACCAGAAGAAAATTACAGTCCCTGATTTTCAGTTGAACCTCGTTTGTATTGGCACAACCGCGGATGGTGCTCATAACAAATTTCTGGATAAGAAAGTCCAGTTGAAGCCACTGGTAGTGGCTGAACCTACCACCTCTCAAACTGTTGAAGCAAAAAGCAACCAAATGCAACTTTGTACAACTCGTGTACACTCGTGGAGCTGCAGGACAAACTGCCCTCAAAGAACATACTGCCTGGTCTGGGAAACACAAATCTAATAATAAAAGACCTCACAGTTCAATAGAAATTACCGTAAAAAAAATTGAATTGAATCATTTTGGGGGTGTTTGAGTATCCTAGAGAACCCGTTTACTCATTGCCTGTTACTTTATATTTGATTTTGCTAAGGGGTATGGGACTCTCCTCTTTTTTTTCTTTTACAAGACTCTACTCTTGAATAGTCTTTGTTCACAGAGTGCACAGGCTGCAGACATGGTCAGCTTCCACTGAGGGCACTGGAAGGGAAAAAATGTTTATGCTTCCCTGTTCCATACCCACGTGCCAGAATCCACCATAAGCTGGGCCTAAGAAAACAAAACACATTCACAAAAATGAGCAGAGATTCAATTACAGAATTAATCCTTTCGAGCAGGTGGTTTCTGGTGAATCCACTGCCAGAAACAGGCTTCATATCAGGTAAATCCAACTTCTACTGCCAAGAAGTTAATCAAAAAGCTATTATAACTTATTACTTGTCTAATTTGGGGCCTGCAAAGCATTGTAAACATTTCCGAGTTATTTATATAAGTAGCACATCAATTATCTATGTCCAGATACCAAGACAGATAGATAAATTGATTATTTTGTAATTTAACACATGAATTGATGTGTGTGCCTGTGTCCGTGTCTGTGTCTGCGCACTGTTCAGCAATTTATCACAAAGTCTGTTTCTTACATCATTTGGCACCTTTTCCACTTTTGAAAAAAATGGAAAAAACTCCAAGGAACCCTAAAATATATATGCATAGCATCCACCACATAAAATGCAGTACCTCTTACTAACCCAGCTTTAAATGAGGAAATCCAAAAAATAAGGTTCTAACTTTAATGTTCACTGGCCCTAGTTACACACCATTCTACGGACAAAAGAGCTGTCAAAAGGGATCAGGAAACTCTGGCTTTCTAAATGCTTTCACTGAGGGTGGCTGAGACTCAAAGTTTCAGAGAAAGTGAACCTCCTTTCCTGGTATAAAGCAGTAAACCAATTATGCCAAACCCAGCAGGTGATTAGCTTATGCCCTGAAGCATGAGATTTGATTATTCTTATCTCGGTATGCATACTGGAGCTACAAATATTATTAATGGCCATAAAACCATCCAGCCTTTTAAAAAAAAAATAAATAATCTAACCTGAAAGTTTGATTTGATGACCTCTCTGTGTGGCAAATTCCAGAATGTTTATTTTGTTTAATCTGAATGCTTTAGCTATCTTGTGGTCGCCTGTATTCATTCATATCGCAGGACATGGTTACAAAGCCAAACCATTTCATGTGCACATTGTCCTTTGACAACAATATGTTTGAGCTTCATGATTGTATTGTTGGTACAAAGGTTCAGTCCAGACCTAGATGAATAACTGACCATGTAATTTTCCTTGAGATCTTTCTAAAGGGAAGCAATAAAAAATGTTTCTTTACAGAAACACTACAGACAGGGATGTAGAAATCTTCATTAGTAGGTCATTATTTAATGAAGAACATAACATTGCCAGAGCTACTGAAAAGTGATCCAAAGACTCCTGACATCAATGGGAAATTTTCCATGGATTCCAATGGACTTTGAGCTAAGCCTCAATTGAGCTAAATCACACCATCTTGGTTGTACCTCTAAAGGATGATTCGCAGTCCTGTTTAAATTAGGGTGAACCACTACAAAATAAATCATAACATCTATAGAGATTTCCCCCCAGACAACCCACAAACCAGACTTCGTCGCAGTGAAGAGTATTTCCACCAATGTGCGTCAATTTACAATTATGCAGATTGGATTTCAAGTGCCATTCTGCTGCCCAGTTGATTCCACCTTGATTTTTTTTATAATCCTCCAGGTTTTAATACATCACACAGCACTGAGAAGTGTGTTAGGGCAGACTCCCTTTGTCTCATAATAAATAATTTCCTTCAAGATGAAAACAGCAGCTACTGTTTTGTGAATGCTTGGCTGAGAGAAGGTTCTTGAATAAATAGCCTCACTTAGAAAACATATTTACAAAAGCCTCTGAGAAAGTGCAACGTATATGACATTTTCAAATGGTGCTTTAAGAACACTGTACTTGACCTGACACAAGAACTGATGACTTCTTACAGGAACTTGCAATTCAGATGTCCTTCAGGTAACCAGCTAAATCATAACAAATTGTTTATCTGCGGTTGGTCTTTGAAACAAAAAGAAAGTAAAAACCAACTCAAAAAACCCAGAAACATGACATCAATCACATTCCAAACACAGTGTTGAGTGTTTCTCAGCCATTTCTGGTTATTTGGTACACTTTTGACAACCTTTTAGGATCTGAACTTCCAAACAGAGTGAAAGAATATGTTTGAAAGACCTAACGGCAAAACTTACAACTTTCAGGTTTTTTGGTTGTTTTTTTTTTTTTTAACAGACTGTCAAAGACTACATCTTTCTTTTGTTTCAAAGTGGGAAAACTGTAGTTCTTGAAATTTGATAAAAGACTGAAAAGGTAATGCATTTCCTCCATTCCTGATCTTAGGTCTGTTACCTTATCCAGGAGCAAGGGAAGTTGTACTGACACACAAACAACTTTCTAGGAGATCTTGGAAAGAGACGATCCCAGTTGGGTGATTTAACTGGTGTCCAGCGTCAGTTTGTTGCTCTGGCCAAGTTTTTCTGTGTGAGTTCCCTTAAGGACTTCATTACAGTCCTGAACATTTAAGGAGTTCAAAATGGAGATGTTAGTAAGACTCAAATACTTCTCTTCGTCTGCACCCCACAACCCCCCTGTTTCAGCCAGGAAGCAAGGAGAGAAACCGAGTGCCAAGCTGGAGCATTTCAAGTTAAGACCATTATATCACCCTGTTTCTGACTTGTAAGTCAAACTAATCAAATCAGCACTTACACTCATTTAAAAAGGGAGAAATTTCAGGACATAATATAGGGAAAATGCATTGTCAAAACAAACTTTTGTTCTGCATCTTCTCAAAGAAGGAACTTGAAAACTAACTTTATTTTGCCTTTTACATCTGGCAGTATACCTTGGAAAATATTGAACTGTAGAAGAATTTCATTAGTAGATTTAGTCCAAATGTGAAATTGGGAAGCACGTCCATTCACTCAGGCCTTACCAATAAATAAATTGGGCTTTTCTGATCTCTCTTATTAAGTAAAAGCAAGCCAGACCACTCTATGAGTACTAAAATTTCCCAGTTGCTCCACTTCCAAAGTCTCAGCTAAATTTGATTTCTAATTTTGACTTTTAAATAACTAATTGCATATATATATATGTATATATACACTCTAGAACTGTATACAAATATACATGCACACACTCTGTTCATACACCTCTGTGGGTACGTACCTGCCTTGAAAATCTCTTAAGCAGACAGATTGAATGCACTTAAATTGCTACAGCTTAATAACTTTGAAGCTCCACATGAATTGATTTTAGTATTGTTATACTGCCTTATCAGCAAAGCCCCTGTCTAAGGAAAGGATTTGTGTGCGTGTGTGTGACTGTGCATGCATGCCTGTAAATAAGTGGATTTTACTACAGCGGTAGTAGAACACACAAATCTAGTTTTAAAAGTATTATCTTCAGTGCACAGAGGTCACTGTTTATGGCGGTAAGGTTACGAGGAGGAGGAATATCTTATGAAGAAGGTGCTGGACTTGGGCTTCAGAGGCTCAGGTTCAATTCCTGACTCTGCCAGAGGCTACTTCTGTGACCCTGGACAACTTGCAGAAGCAGTTAAGCAAATGCTTAAGTCATCTTTTGTTCAAAGGGCAATATTTTCTTTCTCTCTCTGTCCCAGCCCCTAGCTTACAAATGCTTTACACCAGTGCCTGGGAGGCGGTTTGGCAGGGGTGTTATTCTTGGGGTTGTTTTTTTTAACTACAGCATCCTGCACAGCTCAGCCCTCATTTCACTCTGCAACCTGTTAACTACAGCATCCTGCACAGCTCAGCCCTGATTTCACTCTGAACGCAAATACTTAAATAATTATACTTTATAGATGGAAGTCCAGAATCATTGTATCGCACACCATTTAGTTCTCAATAATCTAAGAGAATATATATTAGTGCCATATAAAATATGGGACAAGTGGAAGAGAAAATAAAAAGGCTGGGGTAGTAGTTGAGGAAAAGAATAATTAGCTTTATCTATATTCTTACCAGGTATCACACCATACCTACTAAGAATAAAAATATAAGGGTCCAAAGTGTAAATACATTTTATATTTACATAATTATAGCAAATAGAGGATCCAAAGTTACAGTTGTAATTGACAATCAGTTGCAAAACATTTTTTATGGCAATGATCTAGGAAGGATCCAAAGTTACAGTTGTAATTGACAATCAGCTGCAAAACATTTTTTATGGCAGTAATCTAGGAAAAATATTAGAATTTAAATGTAATTAATTGAGAGCAGTCAATATAAGAAAAATGTCAGATTTGGACAACAGATCAACACACCAAACGTGCTTCGATTTTAAATATTATTTTTCACTCGTGGACAGTGTTTAACAGGTTACCATCTTTTTTCCTGCCATTTTGTCCCCTTTTGTTGGTTCCTTCCAGCCTTCGAGCCAGGAGTTGGGCAAGGGGCTCCCTCTGGTGCCGACACCAACACCGCTCTCTGGGTTTGTCTCTGCATTCTGCTTAGGACCCGGTTATGGAAACTCAGCATTACGCAGGACTGCGTTGGTTAGCCTGTCAAATAATTTCTTTTCATACCTCTGGTTTAATTAAGCAGTGAAATTGTCTTTAGAGAGCACTCCGAAAGCACCTCACTGCTCAATGTGGTATCATCACACGGTATCTTTTTCACAGACACCCAAAGATAAGACAGGACTTGTTGCCAGCGTTTACACATTTCCCACTGCTTTGATTAAGAATCAGCTTGCATTTTTGAAATAGCAAATATTTCCTGAATTAATGTATGAAAGCAAAATGGCAGCTCAAGTATATTACCAGCCAAATATCAAGTAGCTTGCTCCACAAACACCAGGCACAACTTTTTTGGTTAAGATTGCATGTTCTTAGTGTTGATGTATTTTTTAGTTCTACTAGAAGTTTCACTCTCTGTTTTCCAAAACGAAGCCACTTCAGTACCATAATTACTACTTCTCTGAATTTCTGACAGGTTACGTGACCCCATATAAAATATTACAGTAGGAGAAGAGGTGCAATAGTTGGCATCACAAGGTTTTCATCACAGGTCTATGGTAGGTAAAGGTCTGTCACAATTTTCATCACATTTTCCTAATTATTCAGAACTATTTTTAAAATGTGCAAAAAAGTTGCATGTAAATTTATTCCAGGGAAGTTATAATTCTCAGTGAAATTGTTTATATCTAAGGAGAAAATGAAATTTTAAATACCGTGTTATAATGTATTAGAAATGTAACCGGAGTCTAACTTCTCTTCACATATGCTGATTTATTTCACACATACCATCTGAGTTTATATTGAGCATTTTACTTTTTTTTTTTTTAAAGAAAAAGTTAATCAATTTATGAATGGCCAAGCCCATGTACATAGTGATGTGTCATTATTTCGGAAGAAACATACTTGAAAACAATTAAACACTGACGTTTTACAAAAGCTGAACAGTGTCCATCAGGGATCCAACAAGATTTTCCCATGTGAAACCCTCCTCATTTTCAAAGGCCCTTACAAAGAGAAATCTCACAAGAACGGGATCATTCATAGCTCTGCCAGTCTCCAAACCACGAATGGGTGGCAGATGAAGAAAGACCTATGGCTCCCCCATTAATAAGAGGTTTAATATTTTCTTGCTTCATCTGCCAGAACCTTTATACAATTCTCATAACTTTTCAACTATGCAGTGTTATACATAATGATCTGAAGAGGCAGCACTGTATTTTTTCCATCTGCAGTGAGCTTTCCAAGCATTCATTAATCCTCACAGCATCTCAGGGTAGTAGTTCAATTTATGGATGGGAAAACAAAATAGATTGAGTACTGGAATATATTTTAATGAAAGTGCCAAGCACAGGCATGAGATTTAAAGTGCCCCCAGTGTTTCTTTCTTGTGGACATGAGGCAGCTAAGACCTTAGACGTGGATATGATGGAAAAATCTGGCATGGCTTAATTTCTGCATCGCAGCCCCAGCAGCTGAGTGAAGAGTGAGAATGGGAAAAGCAAGGACCAAACTATCATATTGGTTCTCCTCTCTCTTTGTACACCAGGGAATGGCGATGAGCCACAGCACACCTATGAACTTGGTAAAGCAGATCTCCTCTCTCTTTGTACACCAGGGAATGGCAATGAGCCACAGCACACCTATGAAGTTAGTAAAGCAGGGGGAAAAAAAAGGTTATTCTATCTCTCTGTTACGACAACAGGGACAAGAGCCAAGGCAATGCAAAATGTTGCTAAACAGTAAAAAAAAAAGGAAAGTTATGGCATCCCTTTAAGGGCTTCTTCATCATTAAGATTCCAAATGCTACAAAATTAATGTTTAGGTAGTGATCTTACTCCAGCAAACTTATAAAAAAATAAGAGTCAACTTTGACCTCAGCAACAATATGCAAAAACATCAGAGTTGCAAGAGCACAAAACGGTGGATATGAATTAAGAGCAATGAAATCATCACGTTTTACATTTTCTAAAAACTGCTCTGTTCTTAAACATCAGTTGCAGCAACTGCTCCAAAACAACGCAAAATCTTTTTCTTTAATGGCCACTTTGAAGTCATGTTTATAATTCAATTTTGTTCAACCTTTGCTGAGACCTTCACTGCCAAATGGTACGTGTCTCTACATCGACTAAAACATACCAAATACAAGCTAGAGTCTATCTACAGTCTTATATTTGGAATTTTTTAAAAACAAGCAAACAAAATAGCATGGAAAAAGTAATGTTAACTACTTCATTCTACTACATCAATGTTCACTAATTCATTAAAGGCATGAAAGTCGACTAAGTCACTGTCCTATTAAGAGAAATGCTGTTTCTTAATATATACTAGCTGTATATACATTTGTTGCACATATTAACTCCAATAAAATTGCTGCAATCTCTACAGATTTACACTGAAGTTTGAATCAGACCACACATAATTTATTATAACTGTAAGAACATTCACAAAATTTCTATTTCTAATTTTTATTTCAAGAACCAAAACTTCTGAGCTGTTTTCTGACAACTGGGATGGAAACTCTCCCATCCACTTCAGAGAAATAATACACTCTCCACCTTTTACTTCCTCTGAATAACAAAGTTCCCCTCAATAGGAAACAGATCAAATCCTAAATAAATAAATAAGCACATCTGGTATTTATTTATCCATCCCAGTCCTTGGAAATTTTATGCTAATTGCAGTTCTGCTACTAAGGCTCTGGAAAACATCTTATAGTTGGGTTTATATTTTTTTACTGCAATGCACAAATAGAAATGCTTTATTTCCCAGTGTTTCTCCCCTCTTTATATTATACAAAGTTAGTCCTCTCATTGTATATGAAAGTTAGTAAGTTGATTAACAATACAGCTGATCAATTCCTTCTACTTTCGTCTTGTCTAATATTCCCAGTGTTTCTCCCCTCTTTATATTATATTAAGTTAATCAACTTACTAACTTTCATATACAATGAGAGGACTAACAGTACAGCTGATCAATTCCTTCTACTTCCTTCTTGTCTAATGCAAACTCATACTAAGAAGTCCTGTGTTCTCAGCTCACCAACAACAATGAAGATAACTAAAAAGTAAAATCCCAGTTCCCCACTGCTTTAGTCCTGTTGTAAACTGGTGTTTCTCCTCTGAAATGGACAAAATCAGATGGACTTTGGCCTGCATTTTCACAGAGACATTTCAGGATTGAACAAGGCTACTTGTTTCCAACACAGCTTAGCGTCTATTATGCTCCATTAGCAATTTATCATCACTGAATTCAATATGTCATTTTTCTGATACATGCCTTCTTTCTACCTTCATTCTTCCTACTTTCAGTCCCCTCATCTTTCCCATGCTCCTTTTTCTACTGCGCAGGTGGTCATGCAGCCTGTTCCACACAGAGAAAAGGGATCTGAAAACTTCCCCCAAACCACAGTCCCTCTCCTGGAGCACAGAGCTTTTTTCTCATCTGGGGAAAAAGGGCATGGTCAAGGATTTGTTCCTAAGTCTTCACATTGACAAAACTACTAAAAAACTTCATTTTGGAAACACACCTTGAGGTAGAAACATACTTAAAAACAACAAACGGCTTCAAATCACTAATTTTTTTCCTGGTTTTGCAAAAAGTTCTCCAGCACATAAGACTCATGTACAGGTATTGCCATTTCCTAGAAAGTTGCAGAAATCAACCTAACATCTGATACCACAAAATAAAACTGGTCTCTTGTGACATTTTCATCCCATTTATGACAAAACCATAATCTTAATCATTTGGATACAGAGCAGATTTCTGGCAATTACTCCTCTCTGCCCCATGGATCTCCACAGATAGATGTTCACACTTGAACCTTGGACCACCAATACATGGGGCCACGGAGAAATCTCACAAGATGTCAACAGCTCTTACCCTGTGCACTGAAAAGCCATGAAATAAGTCAGACGTGTAGTTTACCAACTTTCTACATGAGGAAATACATGACCTACACAAGGTTGCACTTTTAGCCTGGTCTTCTAAAGCAGTGGGATATACACAAACATACTTTATGTGCATTTAAGCCATTTTTTTCATCAGTTGGTGATTTCAGCCCAACCTATCCTTGGAACAGGCAAATTCATTGAAAATAAGTGAGAAAATAGACATGAGGAATGGCAAGATTCTGAAAACTTCCTGCAACCTCAACAGAAAAAAAAAAGGAAAAACTGCAATACATTACCAGGCACAAGAAATATGAATGAGAAAAAGAGCTCTCACCAGTGTTTCAAGTGAGGAAGAGTTTCACTCTATGAGACAGAAATCTTTTGGGAAAGCAGCTTTCATTAGTTCTGGCATTTCTAAACTAATATGAATACCTTATTTGATGGTCACAACTTCAGCGTACTTTACTGAGCTCATCCTGCTGACTCTGATGAGTTTGTAAGAGTGTAAAAATAACAGAATTTGGCCACTTACTGCACTTGGGCACCCTGAACCTCCTGCTCTTGCATCCTGGGGGGAGATGGAGGTGTACATCACAGTAAGGATCTCACAGCCAGCAGGACACTTGGCTTGAAGGGGTCTGACAGTGGGTAGGTGCTGCTACTCTGTATAGCAGAGGGCTTGTCATCTGCAGGTCTTCTGCTGAGACCAGACTGATGGCCCCAGCATCTCCCTAGGCAATATGGTACATTTGACATCCTGTACCATTTACAGAATTTGCAATCAAAGTTCTGCTATCAGAAGCAGGCAAAGGTTGTTACTCACACCTCTCTTTCTTTCAGTTAAACTTATTTCTGCCGGGTAACAAACATTTTGTTTCTTTAAGCATTCGCTTTCTTCCTCAGGAAGATTTGCAACTCTTGCAGAAGTTTCATACCCATCTAGTGGCTACAGCCTGGAACTGAGCAACAGAAGGCACAGGTCTGTTATCTTGCTACTGAATGGCTGCACAATCTCAGGTTAGTTACCTGCTCCAGGTATTTTTCCCATCAGTAAGAATTAGGATATTGATAGCTGCTCACTACTGAAAAGCACTATGAGATTGCAAGTAAAAGTTGAAAGGGGATCAAACACTAGTATTAGTAACCGTATGAACTTAGGTACAACAAATTCATTTATTTGGAAGACTGTGTGTCTGGTTTTCCATTGCAAAATTATAGACTCTCATCCTGTGAATTACAATACTAGAGTCCTGTAATACTGTTTGTCTTTAAAAAAAACCAAAACCAAAACCAACATAAAACAAAGAACAAAACAAAATCCCCCAAAACACCTCCCAAAACTAATATAACAAGAAAAACTATATAGGAAATATGCTGTAACTCTACCAGAAATTTGAGTTGGAGATTTAATATGCCGTACACCTCAATCAGCAATATTCTTCACCAAGTCATCAATCACTGTGTTGACCTATGAACTTAAGCATTTGATAGCAACTCATTGTCACTTAAGGAACTACCATTATTGTAGCATATGGGAACAACTATCTTCAAATAGGAACACAAACAAATAAACAAAAAATTTACTCAAGAAATGACCTGTCAGTTCAAGACCTAGATTATGCTCAAATGCACACACAATATAAAAGATAATGAATAGTAAAAAGGAATATAGACAACCCTCCTGGTGAGTCACCACCAATTCAGTTTTCTAAATATTCTTGATGTTCAGAGAAAAGACATTTTAAAAGCTCAAATCCAAGTCTGTCCTCATTGAGTAACTGTTCTTTGGCACAGAGGGAACGACAGTGGCTGTACTGATGACACAACAGGAAACACTCTTTGACCCTTTCCAGTTTACAGAGATAAACAATAAACTTTCTAACACTGACGAATTAACTTCAAACAAATAATATCAGCATCAAAGTTACCAACTAAATTGTCTGATTGCACAGTCAGAAGTTCTCACTGAAAGCATCTTTATATATAGATGCATGAAGTCTACGGAAATTTTTGCTTGAATAAGGATGGCAGGGTTGAACTCAGCATCTCTGAGATATTTCATGCTAATAAAACACTCTATTCAGAGGGGCTCAGAGAAAGCACTAAAATCTACATGCATTTCATGAAATGACTTCTGAGATTTGGGTTCCATTAACCTTACTCAAATGCCTACTCAGCGGCCACAAGGAGCTCAATCTTACCAGATTTTGCATGTGGGTATTTTAATAAATAAATAAATAAATAAATAAATAAATGCACGGTAACAATTTCTGAGGGACTTAGCCTATCTATATAATTTTATTACGTTTGGCAACTATCAGCTGAATTAATCATGTGGTGAACTGTACCCGCACCTGTTCAATTGCTGATTAATGGTTTTGCAGAGTGAGTGATTTATCGGCAGCATTAAATGAACACATAACGAGCTACGCAGGTTATACACGTACATCTAGGTGTATGTTACATCACCAGATGTAGATCATGTTATAGATTGTCAAAGGCCCTAGAAAGAAAACTCAAGTAAATGTAAGCCCTGTGGCTTAACAATTCTCTTAAAACAGTCAAACTTGATTCCTTTCCTTGTAGCACGTTTCCCTCTGTAAGAACAGCAGCATTATTTTATTCCAGCCCTTTCGGTACATCCTGACGGTAAATAATGGATCAAAAAATACAGTCATGAATACAGAAGAAGGTGGAAATAAAGCAACAGAAAAGGATAACATGAAAGAGGAGCTTTCCTCACAGCACTGCAGGAACACTGCTATATTCTGCTGGAGGATTGAACTCCGCAGCTCCTGCTTATTTTTAAGAGGATTTTAAAAGCTAATGATAGAATCATCAAGATTACAAAAAAATAAATAAAGAGGAAAACAACCCTGTTTGGTTCATCTCTTAATCAAAATATGTAATCAGAGGGCCTAAGTGATGATTACCTCCTGCTTTCAACCTAAGTCAGGGAAGCAGCCCCTCAAATGAGCTTTTTCACTCTTTGCAGTGCCGGGGAAGGTGGCACTTCACCACACAGGTACGATCACGCGCTACGCTCGCCTCGTGATGATCTGAGCTCTCCCTATATTTCAGGAGGGCAGCAGCCCTCTGTGGCTAAGGCACACTGTAGGAGTTCAGTAAACATGGGACCCATAGCAAGAAAGCCACTTTTTAGTAATGGCACCTCTATTACCACAAACACGTTCACAACTGTTAGTGCAATTAATTATCGGGACGAGGAGATACGCAGCAAAAGACTCAAAATTGCCTTTACTGGAACACAATTCATTTAGATGATTTATGGATTTCTTTATTATTAGCATCACAAGAGCTTTTTCAAAACAAGAGAAATCATTAAATCCCATAAAGCACGGACTATCGCCGCAGTTAGCTGGTAATTGATATCCTTGCTCGTGCCATTTATATCCCTAAATGGAGCTGATAAAACAAAAATTAGTAAAGCATGCTGGCGGAGAGCGAGAGCCTGCACCTTTCCCTCCTTCCCTTCTCTCCAGCCACCCAGAAGGAATTACTCGCCCCCCCCCACACGCCACAGCCCCCAGGAGCGTTTGAAATTCAGTGCAGGTGCTTCCCCAGCCTCCCCGAGAGCTGGGCTCACCTTCCCCCCCCTCCAAAGAGCCCGGGGAGGAGGGGGGGGTGACACACAGAAACTTTGGGAAGGATGAAGGGGGGGCCCTCTTCCATACCCCCCCCCCCCCAGCCCAGCTGGACATCGCTATGGCCCAGAAATCAGCCTCAGCCCAGG
>NW_015090811.1:2970803-3126910 GCF_001431845.1 Calidris pugnax | reverse complement strand
CTCCCCCCCCCCTTTCCAACCTCTGCCCAGTTAAAATTCCCCCCCAAGGGAAAACTACTTGTCTCTCCTTTTTTAAACGCAAATAAAAAAGCTTTTGTGTTGCAGTTTTCTATGGGGCTTTTCAGGAATCCTGCTGGGTGGAGAAAGTGCAAGATAAGAGATCATTTTAAACAGAGGGATTGGTGGTTTTAAACAGTTACCAAATAAAGAGCCCAAACATGTGCACAGCAAAGAAACTCCCAAATACAGAGCAGGCAGGGAGACGGGAATGTATGATTTTAGTGCTGAAAAGCAGGCAGGCGTATTAGAGAAGACTCGGAAGGACGGGAGAACAGCACCGAAAAATGCAAATAAATCAGCCCAGATTCTACGAGAAAAAAAAAAAAGAGAAGCTGCTGATAACCCTGAGCAAATGCTGCTGCCTCAAAGATGGAAATAGCTCCCTTACCTTATTACTAATCCTCGCTTGCACCTGCTCTGCAATCATAAATACTTCGAGGTGCTTAATATGAAGCTAAATTGATGGTTGAATTTAAGAATTTCTTCGTACACCTCTTTTACAGATTCAAAAGGAGATTTTTAGGATCATCCTCCTCAGTATCCATTAGCTTCCCAAAGAATTCCAATTTTCTTGACAAAAAGAAAGAGGCAAAAAAAAAAATACGGTATGTCTATATACAAACGGGCAGTGTAATAGATCCAAAAAACAGGGAGTGGGGGAATCTGAGAGGTGTCACTACAAACTTGGCAAGCAAAACGTATCCTCAGCGGGAAGGAGAGAGAAGGAAAATAGAAAAAAAAAAAAAAAGCTGCAAAATACAAAATTCCCTGGGAGATTTTTGAAGGAAAAAAAAAAAAAAAGAAGAAAAGCAAAGAGGAAAGACGTCTGAAGAGAGCACAAATGGGCTGGCGGGATCTTTCCCAGCCATCCATCCGTCAGCAGAGGAGGCAGCGGCCGCCTCCCGGCCCCGCCGCTGCGGGGGAGCCGCGCACCCGCACCCGCGGGCGGGGACGCGCCCGCAGGGAACACGGCCACGCACACCCACCCGTGCACACCCGTGCACACCCTCACACACACGCACATACAAAAAAAAAAAAAAAAAGAAGCAAAGCAAAGAGGAAAGACGTCTGAAGAGAGCACAAATGGGCTGGCGGGATCTTTCCCAGCCATCCATCCGTCAGCAGAGGAGGCAGCGGCCGCCTCCCGGCCCCGCCGCTGCGGGGGAGCCGCGCACCCGCACCCGCGGGCGGGGACGCGCCCGCAGGGAACACGGCCACGCACACCCACCCGTGCACACCCGTGCACACCCTCACACACACGCACATACACACACACCCCCGAGCCGGTGCCGTGGCGGGGCGCACCCCCCGGTGTGTGTACGTCAGAGGTGACGCTCAGCCCAGCCGGGGATGCTGGAGCCGCCGCAACCCGCGGCCGCGGAAAGTTCCGCCTCCCCCCCCACACACACCCACCCTCTGGGGCTGTAAGGGTTTGCGGGGGTTTCCTCCTCTCCTGCCCCGCCACGCAGCAAAGCAGCGTCTGGGTCTTCTCTATTCCTCATGCTGTGGGTGGGTTCCACCCGCTCTGCCTCCCCATCTTCTCCAGCCCCCCCAGTTTCCCAGTTGGAAGAAGACTGGTGAGGAAAGGGAGTGCTGCTGTGCTCCCAGTAGGCAAGAGAGCCCAGAGGAAGACCATGGGGACAAACACTCCGCGGGACCCAGAGGAAGACCATGGGGACAAACACTCCCCAGGACCCTCTTCACAGAATCTTCTAGGTTGGAAGGGACCTTAAAGATCATCTTGTCCAACCGTCAACCTGACTGACAAAAATAGACACCCACACAACAAACAAGGAGCATCATCACTAAACCAGACCTCCCAGCACTACATCAACCCGGCTTTTGAACACCTCCAGGGATGGGGCCTCAACCCCCTCCCTGGGCAGCCCATTCCAATGGCTGAGAACCCTTTCAGTGAAAAAATTTTTCCTAATATCCAGCCTGAACCTCCCCTGGCGCAACTTGAGGCCATTTCCTCTTGTCCTGTCGCCTGTGACTTGAGAGAAGAGACCGACCCCCATCTCTCTACACCCTCCTTTCAGGGAGTTGTAGAGAGCAATAAGGTCTTCCCACCAGGACTGCCAGCCCTGGCTCACTGGGTGCACTTCCACTACCCACGCACACGTAAAATCACACAATGGGTTGGGTTGGAAGGGACCATAAAGATCATGGAGTTCCAACCCCTCTGCCCCGGGCAGGGACACCTTCCATCACCCCGCTACACCTCAGGTCAGCCCAACAGGCCATCGGGGCAGCCACATCACCTCCCCTCTCTCACTTCCACTCTCTCTTTTGCTCTGACCTGGTACACATTTCATCTGAGACTTTCCAAGACCTTTAATTATTCTATTAATGTACCGCCATAAATCTTCCAGAGCAGCATTTCATTAGGCAAACATCAATATATGGTACACAGACGTACGCAGAGGCACCAAGGGCTAGATGGGGAGCAAATTACACACTCAAGCCATAACAGAAGCTAAACCTGAATTGTTCAATCTTGTTTTCTAGACCTTTTCTAGGGAAGTTACGCTATGATATTTTTATTTTTTAAAAAAAAAAGACTCCATGAGAACAACCTGTGACAGTAGATTACCAGGTTACTAGAGCAAGTCCCTGTTTACACCACCAGAACAAGTCTCTCCTTTGAGTCCTTATTAACTCACAGTTAGACTAGAGAGGGAAAACATAATAAAAAGTCCACAGCTCTCTTAACTACCAGTGTTAGTCATCATTTAGGTATTTAAACAGATGAAAAGCAGGGGGTTTTTTGGTGGTGGTTGTTCTCCTTGACAAATTGGGAAAGAGAAAATGGCACCCTGAGTGGAAGAGACAAAATATGAGTCCATCCAACTAGGGCAAAAAAGACCAAGGAAAACAGACTTCCTGGCTTCCACTTGAGTGATCACGTGTAACTGTGCAGGTAGTGGCACTTGCACCTTGTTTTATCCCTCATAAGATGCTTGGAAGAGGTGATCAGGGATGTACATGCAGATGGATGTGGAAGAACTTCAAAGGGCAGTATGAGATACAAAGCAGGTCTTAAACATGGGCACAGAGAGGGCAGAGACAAGGAGATGAGGAAGCAAAGGTCTTCCTAGGCAAAGTGGAAGGGTGGGAAGAGAACAGAGAGGCTGGGAATAAACTCTTTAAGGCTTCCTCAACTGGAAAATACGTCCCTTGTGAAGGACTATTTCACACGCTATTTTCCAGTGAGGAAATCAAAATCACATCCCAGCAATTGAGTATCTTCTGGTTGAATTTTGAGTGTTATTGTATGACTGAAGGTGAAGGGCATTAAACTCTCTCAACATTTTTTTTTCTCTGACAAAAGAAGAGAAAAAAAATAATGAATCAGGGATTAATGTAAGGCTGAGCCCAGGAAAGATTCTTCACCATTTTTGTATCAGACAGACATGTTTACAGTAAAAGCAAAACACCACTCCTGAGAAACTGGTACAAGTGGGAGAACAGTTTTATTCCTTAATGACAGTGTTGGATGCAGAGCAATCTGGAAATCCTGTAGAGATTCCAAAGACAGCACCTGTCTACTAAAACATGATGCATTTTTAAAGCCCTCAAGTCAGTGTGACTAACAGGGTTCCAACCTGGAATGATTTGCCCAAAACTGAGAAGTTCAGCGCGTGAAGATATTTGGTTTTTTTCAGTTTTCAAATCAAACAAAAGCTTGATTTATCCTCTGGAGCAACGTATGTGACTTTGGAATATGCAATCTCATCTTTAACCGCGGTGCCAATGGCTACAAAAGCAAGGGCAGATGCTCCCATCTGCTATGTGGCACTGGGTGGAGCGGAACAAGCCAGTGCCCCAAACATGGATTGGCAGATGCAGCATCTCTCCTACACCTAGGAAGGTCTCCAGGAAAGGCATCCCCCTCCCTACACCTCCCATTCTGCTGTACCAAACTAACATATGTGCACACACACTCGTGTGTGAACCTCCCGGTTCAAGCAATGGCCATTTTGAGGAACGGGGACCTATGGAGAGGAAGGACAGAGCTGGGGAGCAGCTGTTGTGTACAGCATGGTGCCTTCTGCAGTATGTGACTTTCAGCTGGAAATCCGTACGGTTGTTTCAGCTCAGGCAAATGGGAGATCAGCCCTTCAACCTTCAGTCCCGCTGGAGAAAGCGCTACTGGCACCAAGAGAAGCTCTGCGCTGGAGCGGACATGATGGGACTAGGAAGGCAGATGTAGGGGAGAGCTTTACATGTCTGGAAGGTAAGTCATACGCATTTTTTGAAGTGATCATTAATTTGGCATTCCCATCCTGAGAAGCAGATTTAACCTTCTAGCCAGTAAGTTATCTGCATAATCCTCACCGCTGCAATATCTGAATACCTTAAGAGCTTTAAACTGGCCATCCAGATGATCAAGTTCACAAAGTCTAGGTGTAAGGCTGATGGCTTCAGACTCGCTCAGGTTTTCCTAGGGGCAGAAGCTCAAATGTAACAGGGTTGCACATATCATTCTACCTTTCAGGATGAGGGTGATTTGTCAGGATTAGCCTCAGGGGTATTTCTAATACCTTTCCCTTTACTTGTGGTGATTAAACAAGGATTGAAGATATCTTCCAGTCCCTTCCAGCTCCTACATCTTTTCCAGGGGATTTATATAGAAGGGAAGATGCTGTAATGCAGCTAGTAGCTAATACATCTCACAAGGACAACATAAAGTCATTTTATTAATACAACTTTAGCCTTCCCCAGCTTGTAATTGTAGCTCTGTGTTACCATGGGGGTCTTGCCATGTTAACACTTAGCCAGAAAAACCCCACTAAAATTTATGAAGAATAATGGAAAATAATTCCATGTTTTACCATCCAAAAGTAAAGGGAGGAGATTTCCACACTTAACGTAATCAGCCCTGCTTCTGTGAGACAGAGGAAATGAAGGTGCCCTAAACATGACAAACAGAAAATGATATGTACAAAAATAGGGGAAAGAGAGCTGCATAATAAAGCTGTCTTTCGTAACTGTCCAGGGGAGACTGAAAAGACTGAAAATGAATTGCAGCAAGGATGACTTTGAAGAGAAATTGTCAGCTTGCTTAGCTCCCAAATTCACACCCTCATGCACAGTCTTTAGACAAAAAGCAAAGCACAGATGCCCAGGAGTTTTGAGGCAGATAAGACCTGTATGCTTTCTTTCTGGGGTAGGCATTCATTCCCTCTATGATCATAGCTTAAGGTTTCATAACTTGAGGAGTCACGTTAATAAGATAAATATAATTTTGCTTATGAAATATAAATAATAAGCTATTGGCAAACATAGAAAAGGGAGTGCAACTTCAGACCTCAAGCTTTATAAAAGTGGCTTGATTTTCGAAGGTATCGGGCAGCTGAAGACTTCCTGACATCATGAAAAAGTGAAGGACATCTTTTTCTCAAAAACAATGCCCAACAATTCTGAGATAACATCTGCTTTGATTATTAAAAGTAATCAAGAGTTAATATCTTAAGCAAGCTTACGGGGAACTTCAAATAGTCATTGAATCGTTGTTATAAAGATGCTCAACAAATATAATGAAATACATAGGACACAGTATGAGAAGACATTGCTGCATTTAATGCCGACTGTTTTACCAGTGTGAGGATATTTTCTTCCTTCTTTAGGTGTGAAGGGGCCCTTACTGAATACCAGGAAAAGAATAAATGAAAACATTAAAATAAAGAAAGCACAAATATTCTAGTGCTGGGATCTTGGGGCACCCTGAGGTGATTTATCTTTTTCACCTTACTTCAGTGAGCTGGCAACTGCTCTTATTTCCCATGTTAGTATTAGGATTCAAAGATGACACATTCACACATGATGTTTATGTCTCCTCTTTAGACTCATGCAACCCATAATATTAAACAATGTTTTCCTTAGGTCAGCTGTGTCAATTTCCTTATATAATAGTAGGTACAGTTAGGAAGAAAAAAAAACAACAAGCAAACACAAAACCAAGACAGAGACTTCATGGGGGCCTGATTTGTCTCCTATGAAATCAGAAATCTGACTCGCACATTGGTAACCAGAAACAAACCTCAAAGACTAATATTTTGCCATCCAGGCAAACAGACATTTCATGGGATTTTGAAAAGCTTCTAGCTTTGACCCAGTTTCCATCACGATCGCAGCCGCGCCTCTTACACCAGACACAGCTTTGTGAGTAGAGCCAGTCGGCACCAATCATCATTAATTAAAACACCAAAATAAGACCCTAGATTTTTCATCATATATTTCATTATGTTTAGATTTAGTGATACAATTAAATATATTCACATCTTGCACATCTCTACAAGCACAGCTTGACACCGTGAGTCTTCAAGCATCAGGTGTGATCCTGTGAGGTGTTGCCAGTTCACCTGCCTGCTTCTCACAAAGGACCCAGTTTGTTAATAAACAAACTTAAAACTCAAATCAAGGCCAAATGTGATCTCACTCAAAATAAGTCTTTCACATCCCAGTTTGAAATCACATGTTTTAAAACTGAAACTAGCCAGTAGCTAAATTTTTTCCTCATCTTCGCTAAGGATTAACAAATTGAGTGAATATCTATCAGTGAATATCATAGGCAATAAAAATGTTCCAACACTATACAAGAGCTCATGGATAGAAGACTTTGTCTCCTGTCTGCCTTTCTTGTCACAATGCCAAATTCTATCTAGCATTAAATACATATTTAAGTCACCAGATGTAAATAAATCACAGCCAATGCTATTGCCCCCAATATGAGTTAGACATGACTTCTAGGTGGGTAGTTCGAGGACTCTAAGTTACACCTGTTCCCAATATTTGAGAAGTCTTAATACTCTCCAGTGCTATTACTTTTTAAAAAAAGTCTCTAAAAATTCAGTTACCACCATAAGAAAGAGGAGGAAGCCAGACTGAATATGCAATCACTTTTCAAGACCACCACTATTGCGTACATATAGCATAAAATACAGGACTCAAAACCAAGGCATGAAATAGCTACCCAGGTTTAAAATATTATACAACATTCTTTGGCCTTTTCCCCCTTTCTCAAACATTTTGAGTTGTCAAAAGTCTTATTTCCATATCTGAGACTACAGGGTCTGCTGGATGTAAAGGAGTTGTGATTATCCTTAAAGTGTATCTGACATTGCTATTAATGCTTTAAACCTGCTACCAGTGCGTTTTTGCAGTTTCATGCTTTTAGCAGAACTGACACATATAAAAGCTTTGAAAATTCAAAGTATTAATCTCCAAAAGCATATGTGTAGTGATTACTTAACCAATAGGATGTTTTTTCAGTTCTTCTACAAGTTGGCTCAGTAACAGTACAATATTAATAATGCTTTAGCTTATACTTTTACAACCTGTTCTCCATTTCTCCCATCTGTCGATAGACTAAAATTGTGTTTACAGAATCACTCATTTTCTAACCTTTTTTTTTAATTCATCCGAGACAACTCATAACCATTTTTTTTTTCCTGAAGAGACTACAAAACCCCAAAACTTGAGGCTCAGCTCGGTTTTCAGAGCTATTGATATAATTATGAAGTAGCTCCATTGATTTGAAAAGTGGTATTTTTGGTTTCATCCTGTAACAAATGAGAAAGTAATTTTCTTCTCATTACTATTCCAATTAAATATATGCCTTTGGTTCAGTTACTGTCTTTCTTACCGGACTACAACTTGAGGCAACCCTAGAGCCCGTTACGACATTAGTAGGTATATTTACATTAAAAACTGGTAATATTCAACAGGAAGAACACCCTCCCATCTACCGAGACTCCAAGGCCCCAGACACATGGCTCCTGTACAGAAATCACTGTAACTAATTTACACATTAATTTCTTTGTGTGGTCAGAAACAGGGAGATGGAGAAGTCTGTTCTCCTCAAGCCCCTGAACTCTCTCCCCACATGCTGCATGCAGCAGGTGAGACATTGGCATAAAACAAATTAAATTTTCCCAAACAGCTCGCCGAGCTATAACTTAGGCCACTGTTTTCACTGCCATTCAATAGACTTGCCAGAGTAAACACTGGTTTCAAAACTGTTCAAGGACCTCAAAATTTGGCCCCAAATCAATGTGTATATAAATGACTTCATTTACGACTATGTTTTTATGCCAGATTTAATGTCAACAGCCTAACGGTGCGTTGGATTTCATTTATAGGATTTATTAATTTTTATCTAATGAACAATTTCACAAGGCAATTTAGATGATTACAACTGTGAAATGTTTGCAATGAGGACCAGATCTTGCCAGCCTCACTTGCCTGTAGTGCCACTTATATCAAAAGTAATTGAAAACAGTTGTACTTTAAAAGCACCAAAACAAACAAGTTCAAAAACACTTAGTCGACATGAGAAAAGGAAGCACAGTAGGTATTTCAGCCAATTCTGAGACACATATTGTCTCCATACAGACAGGTACAGCTGAGCTTTCCGGAATAGAATGATGTATAGGAAGAAGCATGGCTCGCTGACATGAGGACAGCAACTTTGGGTAAGGATTGCCAATCTGTTGTTTTGACTACGACAGATCGTCCCTGTGACAAAACCCCCACTGACTGCAGTAGGAGCAGAATGGAGTCAAAGCTAAACACCCGAAAAGCACACCTTGTCACTCGAAAAAATTTGAAAATTAAAGCAAAGGAAAATTTCTTCAGTTATGCTAAACACCCGAAAAGCACACCTTGTCACTTGAAAAAAATTGAAAATTAAAGGAAAATTTCTTCAGTTATGTACGATAGAATGGTTCAGGTTCAAAGGGACCTTAAAGATCATTGAGTTCCAAGCCCCCTGCCCTGGGCAGGGACACCTCCCACCAGACCGGTTGCTCAAAGCCCCATCCAGCCTGGCCTTGAACCCCTCCAGGGATGGGGCAGCCACAGCTTCTTTGGGCAACCTCTTCCAGTGTCTCACCACCCTCACAGGAAAGAATTTCTTCCTGGTCTCTAATCTAAATCTCCCCTCTTTCAGTTTAAAACCAATATCCCTTGTCCTATCACTCCACTCCCTGATAAAGAGTCCCTTCCCATCTCTCCTCTAGCCCCTTTAGGGACTGGAAGGGGCTCTAAGGTCTCCCCCCCGGAGCCTTCTCTTCTCCAGGCTGAACCACCCCAACTGTCTCAAGCCTGTCCTCACGGCAGAGGGGGTCCACCCCTCTGATCATGTTTGTGGCCGCCTCTGGACCCGTTCTAACAGGTCCATGTCCTTCTTATGTTGGACACCATACTCCAAGTGGGATTTCACCACAACAGAATAGAGGGGCAATCAGTGAACCAAGCAGTGGCTTGTTTACCAAAAAGGTCATCTGCTGAGTAATATCTTTGTTTATTTTTTTAATTTTTGGTATTAGGGTCTTCTGATCTTGAAGTTACAGTATAAAGGTTCCCATTTATAATTAATAGCATTTTAAAGATGTTTTTGCTTAGGTGGCTAGAATCATCCCAGCACAAGTGCCTAAAAACAATTACCAGCATTATGTTCAGTTTACTTCCAACTCCCCTTCACCCAGCAATAATTATATTTCTTTTGTGTGTTTCAGAAAACAGAGATTGTTTGCCATAAAATTAACTTGACGTGATTCAAAAGGAAATGCAAAGCATTTTATAAGGAGTCTGAGAGAGAGAGCTGCAATTGTGAACAGAGGCTTAAATGAGAACGGGGAAGACTTGTGCTTTCAGCCGGGGGAAGCTTCATTACAAATTAAGTTTTGTTTCCTTTACTTGCTGCAGCACAATGACAGCTTTGACAGACATATGGGTTGTTTAGAATCGTAAAGGCTTTTTAGTTTAAAGTGCTTCAGGAATATATCTGGCTGCAGCAGATGACGTAGGCACTTCTTATTTAGCTGTATTCTGCTAAATGTAGTTTGTAATTGGAACACCTTTCAGTCCATGCATAAGAAAATCAGTTTTGGTCTAATTCTGCCTTGCTGAGCTGCTTGTGCAGCGGGTCCTACTAAGGCCACACATTTTATACCACGCATCACCATGCATTTCAACACCATACATATCACTGTCATTTATTTCTACGGGAACTGGAAGATACTTGAGGCTGTCCTGTCTCTGAGCAGACAACCGAAACCACAAGGTCTTTATGTCATTTAAACCTTCCTCCAAAAAGAAAGAAGGAATAAGGTCACTCCAAGCTGTTGGTTTTCAAGTTTTGTCTCGTTGCAAGAGCTGCAGTTTCAGGCCTGTTGCAACACTGTAAGGTTTTGCTTGAAAATGTCATACTCTGTCACTATGGTCCCAGTGTACACTGTAGCTGTTACCCATGTTACATCTTTGACTTGGTTTAAAAATGTGTTTGGGGTTTTTTTTCCTGTTAATGTCAGAACTGTAGACTTTGAGACAGATCCTGACTTCAGTTACATCGCGTAATACCCAGAGTAAAGCCATTTGCTTAAGTGGAATTATCTTAGATGACACAAACGTGGCTGAGATCAGACCGGGGCTGATTTGGGATCTGAAAACCAAATGGTGCTCTTTCTGGCTCAGGCATTAGTCACTGCCAATAAAGATGTTGGAGCTCTAAACTCTTTTAGTTCCGAATACAGAAACAACCTCTCACTGCAGATAAGAGACAAGAAAATATAAGACTTGTGGACTGCTAAGTACCATTAACCAAACCAGAACAGAGCTTGGCTTCATTGCCCAAGCCTTACTGGTTTTACCAGTAGGATATAAAACACACAATAATGAAGGAATCCCCAAAGCCAACCAAATGACCAGAGAAAGTCTCCAGGAAGAAAGAAGGCCATATTTTCCACAGACTTGGCCTCTGGTTTCTCTTGTTCTGGGATGCATGATCTTATAGACTTAAGAAGAAAGCCTTTCCTTCAGCATGGGGGGGAGAAAACAGAGATTGTTTGCCATAAAATTAACTTGACGTGATTCAAAAGGAAATGCAAAGCATTTTATAAGGAGTCTGAGAGAGAGAGCTGCAATTGTGAACAGAGGCTTAAATGAGAACGGGGAAGACTTGTGCTTTCAGCCGGGGGAAGCTTCATTACAAATTAAGTTTTGTTTCCTTTACTTGCTGCAGCACAATGACAGCTTTGACAGACATATGGGTTGTTTAGAATCGTAAAGGCTTTTTAGTTTAAAGTGCTTCAGGAATATATCTGGCTGCAGCAGATGACGTAGGCACTTCTTATTTAGCTGTATTCTGCTAAATGTAGTTTGTAATTGGAACACCTTTCAGTCCATGCATAAGAAAATCAGTTTTGGTCTAATTCTGCCTTGCTGAGCTGCTTGTGCAGCGGGTCCTACTAAGGCCACACATTTTATACCACGCATCACCATGCATTTCAACACCATACATATCACTGTCATTTATTTCTACGGGAACTGGAAGATACTTGAGGCTGTCCTGTCTCTGAGCAGACAACCGAAACCACAAGGTCTTTATGTCATTTAAACCTTCCTCCAAAAAGAAAGAAGGAATAAGGTCACTCCAAGCTGTTGGTTTTCAAGTTTTGTCTCGTTGCAAGAGCTGCAGTTTCAGGCCTGTTGCAACACTGTAAGGTTTTGCTTGAAAATGTCATACTCTGTCACTATGGTCCCAGTGTACACTGTAGCTGTTACCCATGTTACATCTTTGACTTGGTTTAAAAATGTGTTTGGGGTTTTTTTTCCTGTTAATGTCAGAACTGTAGACTTTGAGACAGATCCTGACTTCAGTTACATCGCGTAATACCCAGAGTAAAGCCATTTGCTTAAGTGGAATTATCTTAGATGACACAAACGTGGCTGAGATCAGACCGGGGCTGATTTGGGATCTGAAAACCAAATGGTGCTCTTTCTGGCTCAGGCATTAGTCACTGCCAATAAAGATGTTGGAGCTCTAAACTCTTTTAGTTCCGAATACAGAAACAACCTCTCACTGCAGATAAGAGACAAGAAAATATAAGACTTGTGGACTGCTAAGTACCATTAACCAAACCAGAACAGAGCTTGGCTTCATTGCCCAAGCCTTACTGGTTTTACCAGTAGGATATAAAACACACAATAATGAAGGAATCCCCAAAGCCAACCAAATGACCAGAGAAAGTCTCCAGGAAGAAAGAAGGCCATATTTTCCACAGACTTGGCCTCTGGTTTCTCTTGTTCTGGGATGCATGATCTTATAGACTTAAGAAGAAAGCCTTTCCTTCAGCATGGGGGGGCAGCACTGCTCCCACCTTATGTCAAACCTTCATATCCACCTCCTGTTACCTCCTGCTCCATAACTGCACCCTTGCAGCCGTAGTTTATTTACCACTAGAATAACACTTGGCCCCGTAGTAGCAGACTAACAAACAATTCCTCATTACTATGTTGAGTGAAGGGTATTGCAAGACACGCTGGCACTGTTAGCGCTCGGAGGGTTTTTACACCTTCAGCATTAACAGCTTTGATTTAAAAATCCATGTATAACATCATTTAACATCAACCAGAAGTTTCCCCTCAAGCTACTGTGGTGCTTCAGGTATTTTGCTGTTGTCTGGAAAAGCCTTTTGAGAGCTGGTACGACCTGGCATAGGGTGAAGGAAGAGCTGCCCTATATAAACCTCTGCATCAAAGACTGTTATTTGATTATCAGTGAATTAACACTGCATTTGGGAGAAAAAAAATAGACAGAAAAGCATCACCTATAAGAACATTGGACCCAGTAGAGATGGGACAGATTAAAAAGGAACCGGCAGAAAGAAACAAAAGTTACACTCTGACTTTTCTTTGAAAATTTAAAAATATCTTCTACACGAACAAGAGTCTCCTGGGTGCCAGCTTCAGAAGTAACTTAAAGAAAATTCTCATGTCATTTGTGGTTGATGTAATGTAAGAATCCTTTCTTACAGTCTTTTAGTGAGACACAGGGTAGAAAACTGGACTCCCACTCACAGGCAGATTTTTTTTTTCCCTTTGCACACTTGTCAAAGAATATATCTTTTCCTCTTAGAATAATGAGAGCCTATTCACAGAAATTCTGCAAGCAGAGCCTCCATTTCCCCATCAGCGAAACAAGTCTTTCAAAAGACTAATTAATAAGTAGTTATAAACACCAAGTTTATTTAAACTTATGCAAATCCTGAATATTAATGCTGTAAGAATTATGTGGGGTCACACCTCACTAGGTATTTTTCTCTCACTTGATTTTTATTTTTTTTTTACCATTAATGAAACCGCGTAGGTTGGCCTTGTAATTCTGGGTTTGTAATTGAGCCTGCATTCAAAGGCAAAAGACCAGATGATCCTGACAAGCTTCTGCAGTGCCTGTGAACTCATTTATTCCCAGCATTGGGCGGCAGGGTTGGGTTTTTTTTAATTTTATTTTTAAACAATTTACAATAAAATACCTGATGAATACTTTTTCCCAGGGCATGGTTCACATTTTTCTCCCCATCTCACAATCTTAAGAAACCTTTATATACATCTGAGCTCTGATAACCGAGAAAGATAGCCTGCTGTTCTTACTCAGCCAAAAATTGCAGAATGTCAGAGATACAGCAGGAAGAACATTTGGCTGCTTCTGTCACTCCCAACAAAATCTCTAACATTTTGTTTTATTTAATGGCTTCACTTTTCATAAGATGATTCAAACCCCTATAGGGGACCTACATTAGTCTGCTGACATTTTTCTGCTAGTATAATTATTATGTCCTTCTACAGTCTGCTTTTCATCAGTGTAGAATTTCTCCCCGGCACAGAAGAGCTGTTAAAGACCTCAAGGTGGAAAACCAGAGAAGCCAGAACAGTTCTTCAGCATAAGGTAAGATGGAGGGCAACTGATTCGGTGTAACTGGGCACATGCTGGGATACCTGGCAGCTGGTGGCATCAAAGAGAGGATGGACATAATGCAACTGAGAAGAATCTTCCTACACTAGAACAAAATAAATATTGGGGGGTGAGAGAAGATGCTTGTTTGTCTTTCCTTTACATTCCACCAGGCAAAGTTAGTTGCAGGTTTGAGCCACTTAAACCATAGCAGGAATGTGGGTATTTCTAACACAGTACATACCTATGTATCACCCAATTAATCACAAATCATAACAGATTGATTTGATTACTCCATGCGATGGCCTACACTACTGCTTTGTATTCAAAATTAAGAAGGTTTATTTTTAAAGAAAGAAATAAACCCCACTGGAGTCTAATGCCATTACATAAGGCTACTGCTAAAGGCTTAGAGGTTGAGTTTTGGTTTTTTTTTAAGGACAAACATCTCTAGACTCTGCTGCACTTTTAAGCCAAGGTTACAGCTAGCCCCTCAAACACGTGTCTTTTTGTTGCTAAGCAGGTGCAGATCTGAAATCAGAATAGAGCACTTTGGATAAAAAGAAAGCAAATCCACCTCCTCAGATTTAAAGACAATATTGCCTTGGTAACAGGTAACACATGTGAAGTACGTGGTTAATTAAGGCTTCCAGTTATAACAGCGACAAAACAGAAATGAAAATGAGAAGCAATGTAGCAAAATATAGACAGTCCTTAATAGTCAGGTAGCTCGAAACACATCAGTATACACCATTAAACAATTGAAAAGACAACTGTGTAGGTCAGATGGAAACAATGAACAAAAGTCTGGAAAACTTAGTGGTCCGGAGTGCTCTCAACAGAATGGGAAAGGATTCATGCCCTGTTCACTGGTGAGAGGAGGAGTAAGGGGATGAAGTTATCAAAAATTATTTTAAAGGAAGAATGCAATCACATCCACAGTTTTTCAACTGTTTGCTGTCATTAGGTACCAGGGTTGTACAAAGCTGAAGTGGACAGAGATATCTGTGTTGAACACCCTTCATTCATCCTTCCTCGCCAAGCAGCTCTGACCTCACCTGCCCTGCTTGGGAAAAGCGTGAGGGATGCAAGCACAAGTTTAAGCTTTATGGAGCTGGAGGAACCAAAACGGGGTCCCTTTAGCACAATAAGCAACCACTTTGACAACAAAAAATGGAATATGAAAACAAACCCATCCATGACAGTACACGACAAAGACCTGGTTTACACAGTGAGGCACACAGCTCCAAATGAAAGGTTGAAGAAGTGAGTTTTCCATAAATGATAAAATCTGGGCACAATGCTGCAATAAAGGAGTCTGAATATCTAAAAGCATATACAACCTAAAAAAAAAAAAAGGAATGTCTTCTATCTCTCCTGCTCAGGAGTCTGAATATCTAAAAGCATATACAACTCCTAAAAAGAAGGAATGTCTTCTATCTCTCCTGCTTACATTGCTGGATATTAGAATCCCATAATATTCATACTAGACAGATTTCTGACTCACAATTAACTTAATTAACAAATTAGTAACTTTTTAAATCTCCATCTGATTAAACAGGAAGCTTTGAAATAGAAAATATTTCCATTTGTGATACACTATGTCTGCCCCAGACTAGAAGCGGTGGATTGATCTCTTTTAAAAGTTTTGGGTTGTTTTTTTTTTTTAATTACAGAAGTGCTATGTCTGCCCCAGACTAGAAGCGGTGGATAGACCTCTTTTAAAAGTTCTGGGTTGTTTTTTTTTTAATTACAGAAGTATCAAATTCATTTATTTGACGTATCATTTATGACAAATACGAATGCATTCCTGTGCAGGGGACTAACACTAGGCATAGGTACTGGACCTATGAAGCATCGATTTGTAAAGACTTAGCCCAGTGTTGCCAAGCCAAAGAAAATCATGCACTTCATTTTCCATTTAGGCACGTTTACATCCAGATATTGCATTAACACGTGTCAACAGTGCCGTGCAATTATGGACTGGAAGGATTTTAATGTGTATAAAGGGTACACAGTACAAGGAGCAGCACAGTCACTTAACAGGTAAGTGCAACTACATGTTTAAATCCTGTTTGGGTGAAGACTATTAAAAAAAAGTCAGTGGTGAATGCTCACGATATCTAAAGTCAAGCTGCTTCTGTGCTGAAATACTGAATTAGGTGCCTAATTTCTTGCAGATTTTGACTCTGTGCTTTTGTTACTTTCTAAAAGCGACGATAACAAAAAACTCGTCAGATTCACAGAAATCAGAACAGGATTGATTGTTCTTTTGCAGAGGTCTCCGATAGGATGTGGTAGTAGGCATTAGTCATAATTCTGGGGTTAAGCTAAATTTGACCCAGTAACCTACAGCTGAAAGACAGGATCGCTCTATCTAGTCGCAAATCTTTTAAGACAGTCAACTGCTTTTGGATGTTTTTAGGGAGTCACAGTGATAAAACATCAGCCATATTCTCTTACTCTGGACTATTTATATAACTCTACAGCAGTGCTTTTCAGCAGATACTGAAATCTAGTTTTTGATCACTCGTAATGCTTAATTCAATTCTGAGAGGAAACGGCCTACATTTCATGGATACATTTCATTAAAAGACTATTTATTCATTTTGCATGTTGTAAATGCTTTAGCGCAGAGATATCAATGCAAGCTCGCAGGCTAGTACAATGAATTGGAAGATTTGTTACCAGTGTCCAGCAAAATGTGAGCAAAATGACATTAGTACACTATGATCTCTTAATATCATTAATAGAACCACGGGAAAATAGGGAAATGGACCCAGAAAGGTCATCATGTATATCTCCTTGCCTTAAGGGAGGCTCAAATACACTTCTCTTGCATCTGACAAAAGTTTGTCTAATTCAATCCTGAAAGATCTCTAATGACATTTTACAGCCACCTCAGAAAATCTATTCCAATGATGTTTTATCTACATCATTCGAAAGTTTGCAGGGGTTGGCTTTGGGTTTTTTTGTTTGTTTGTTTTTTTGTTTTGTTTTGTGTTTTTTTTTTTATGTCTAGTCTGAATCTTTCTTGCTGCAGTTTATGGCATTTTACAGCCACCTCAGAAAATCTATTCCAATGATGTTTTATCTACATCATTCGAAAGTTTGCAGGGGTTGGCTTTTTTCTTTTTTTTTATGTCCAGTCTGAATTTTTCTTGCTGCAGTTTATGCTTGCTACAGTCTGTCCTACCACCTACAACACACAAAACAGCTTAGACCCTCCTTTCCTACAAGATCCTTAAAGTTTTCAGAAGCTGTCTACCCCCCACCAGCTTTCTCTTCCTCCATCCTCTAAACTGCTTTTGGTTTGTGTCATTCAGTCTTTATATATATCTTGTTCACAAGGCTGTAATCATTCCTGCTGCTGGTCTGTATCTTGCTTTAAGTGCAGGGCCCCAAACCGAACATTATATATTCAGCTGAGCTTTTACCAGCACGAGAGTTACATGTAAGAGATAACTGTAAGCTGTGCGTGTCAAAGCCTTGACTTCTCTGCTTCTTTTCTGCAACAGCAGCATCTTGGTCACTCTGTTTGGTTTGTAACCCAATATAACTCTTACCTCTGTCTCTGAAGACAGGTTGTCCCCCCGTATTGAAGCTCTCTGTTTGGTTTGTAACCCAATATAACTCTTACCTCTGTCTCTGAAGACAGGTTGTCCCCCCGTATTGAAGTAAACAATAGATAACAACTCTGAATGCATGAATACAGCTTGTCTTGCACTTCAGCAGCCACAGCTCCAGCATTTCCCTCCCTGGCTGGTGAGAACACTGAAACAGGCCAGCCTCAGTGAAGCTCTGACAGTGTCTAACACCTACAGTTTCTTGCCTCTCCACAAAACACGCTGCTTTATTGTAAAAGGAAATTAGACTCATTTGACGTGATGTGTTCTCAGTAAACCCACACTAGCAGTTATGGATTTCCTTGCTGTGTTAGAGTTGCTTATGACTACTTTAATTATTTCCAATTTTTTTTTTTTTTCAAGTTGAGGCTGAGCTGCACCATTTCTGAAGACAGACACTGCATTTGGTTTTGGTCTGTTTTCTGCTACCTCATCCACCTGCTGCTGGTTTGTTAGACCTGATGACTAATGGCTCAAACATCTCTACACATCATTTGTTTGCTGTCCTTGATTGAAGTTCAGCAGCCCCAGCTGATCTGAAAGG
Source organism: Calidris pugnax (assembly GCF_001431845.1). NCBI lineage: Eukaryota > Metazoa > Chordata > Aves > Charadriiformes > Scolopacidae > Calidris > Calidris pugnax. The sequence continues at coordinate 3,108,939 of NW_015090811.1, read as the reverse complement.
TTCTAATCTCTTGAATCTATTAAATTCTCTTTGCCTGTCTCCCTCCTTTCTTTTCCAAAGAGTGCAGCTGCCAAATGATAGAGTTCACAAAGGAATGCCTCTTTTTTCTGACCTTCCTCAAAAAGATTTATCCCTTTCCTATCAATATTCCAGCATATCCCATCAAGGCTCTGCTACAGTAAGTCAAAATAATGGTATATATTAAAAATTCTGTGGATGGATCTTGCACAGCAGCTAACTCAGATATTCAGGCACTAACACAGGATTCACTAGATCAGATGCGGAATGGAAAGGGAGAAGCTGAGAGGCAAAGGTTTGGAAATAGTGAAGTTCTTACCAAAGACCATGAAGAGGAAATGAACATCTTGTACATGTAGAATATTGGCCCTGGGGCTATGTGCCAGTGGGAAAACACATCTCTAACGAGAGCCAAGAAGAAAATCTATGTAAAGTTACATACACAACTGGGCACCACAGATCACGAGCCTTAGCAGACGCACTGTAACAGGGTTATGTCACACGAAAAGTTATCCAAACTTCTGCTGTTTTCTGGGCACTGCCCTCTTTCAAACTCTGCATTGGAGATTTATGAAATCATTTATGATGAATCACTGTCTATGTAATACCAGTAGAGAGATATCGTTAGTGATTAATAAATTTGCTTTAAAGTTCTAGCCCATGTTCACAAAACCTACAATAACTATTTTATGCACACACATATGTTTATAAGCTTAACCAGAAGGCAATGATGAGTAAGGCCCTGACCTACACTTCACAGATTCACACAGGATTAGGGTCCTTTTTACCCCCACAGCTTCTGTATTTTACAACTTTTCCTCTTTTAATAGCGCAGCTGTAAAGTGCTTCAGGACTTTGTAGAAAAACACTATCAACATTCATGCTATTAAAAGCATTACGGGTTACTGTAAAATTTATTTGCATTGCTATTATCTCTCTTTAAAAGTTTAAACGAGTCATATTCCCGTGTTCAGAGTGACTGGGGCATCAAATCTAGGAAGCTGTGATAGACCAAGCAGAAGGCTCAGCGACAGCTGAGGATGTCACCACCCTGATTTTTCCTCCTTTTTTTCCTTAAAGTGAGAGAATAGCAAGTGACAGCCCCCCTGTTTGGGCAGAAGTGCTCACGGATCTATGCAGGGTCATGTTCATTACCTTTGTCCCTTGTATAACCAGTATTCCAAAATATTGCAGTATGTAAAGTCACCGCTACCATGTAAACGTTCTCCTTTTGCTGCAATTGGGCATCCAAAAAAATCAAGGGAGTTTATTCTGAATTTATGACTGACATCAGGCTGGTTTATACAGGAAAAGCATCCCCTTCACAAAAGCCACCAGTACAAGAACCAGCATTAGCTTCACCAAGTGACTGTACAGATTACAAGGAGGTACAAAAATCTATGCTTTTTTCTCTGGCCTTAAAGAGAGGAAAAATCTAGACAAAAACTTTTGAAGACTTTATATGGGTGGTCTCATAACAGCTATAGAGGAAGGAAGATTTTGTGAAGAAAATAAACTTACAAGATTTGAGGTCATCTCCTGACAAATGTGTAGGGAGGTGAACTGCCTACCAGTTCATAATACACTGGCGTACGTATATCAAAGAAGTTAATTCCATAAATACATTTTAAAGTCACTACATCTGAACACTCAATTTACTTCTGTGCTCCACCATAATTTATTTTTAATCTTTATAAATATGGAGCATTAGGAAAAGCAGGTCAACATAAATTATTCCTCAATCTATAACCACATCAAAAAGTAGATTTATTCTTAGCTTTACATACTTTTTACATTAGTTACCTCAGCAATTTGATGACCATGTATTTTTGGGCTATCAACTGGTGTTCCTGAATTTATTGTATTTAAAAGAAACAGTAATTGACAGGAGCTTACCAGTGGAAAGAGTCTCCTTTATAATTGAAGTACAAGCAAGGGCAATGGAGTCGTTAAAGTCAGCTTGAATTTGTTTGATTTCTAGAATCAAAGAAATAAAACATAGCCTACAATCCATGGTTGTTTCTGTTGCATTAGAAAAACTGTATTTTTCCATTTGGAAAGGTAATTGTGGATATGGTTGCCTGCAAGATTTAAAGTCTATTCTCTGTCAAAAGACCCAATGTTCCTTCCACTGAAGTCAATGGCAAAACTAAAAAAAAAAGCTGTTATTGTTTCTATACAGTCTCTCAGAGAAGAAAGTAACAGGAAAAACACACCTTCTTTCCAGTCTTTGAAACTATAATATAAAATACTAAACATTATCCAGTCATTTTCAGCTGCTGAATTTCTAAGGTTCAGCCTTTATTCTGTATGTGAAATAATCTCACCTTAAAATCTACATCAGAAACAATTTCTAACACAGTACTCCCTAGTGCTTTTGTTCGAGAGGGAAAGCTACTAACTAATGTTACTAACTACTAATCATTAACGGATTTATATATATTGTGTCCTCTAATCTGAGTTTACCTCTATGCTTACATGTTTCAAAGCAAAGGAGGAAGACGAAGCCATGGTAGGAAGGTTGTTTGCACTAAGCTAATTCTTGCATCAATGTGTTTTTCTGGCCAGCAGAAGGTAACTTCTTTTGGGGGATACAAGAGGAGCTCATGCAATTACCTCTGCCTTGATCAAGCCTTGTCTTTGTTCTTCTTTTGCCAGTTTGCCTGCCTTTTTAGTGATCTGCAATTGGAGATAAAGGTCTGCAAATTTCCAGGTCCTATGTACATTTCTCCGCAGCATATTCAGTTTATAGCTGTGCAAGAGGTCTCACGTGCCAAAAATCCTGCCTGCTGTTTTCAACCATTTCATTTAGGCTAATAAAAGTTTTCACTCCTCCCTGAAAATCTTGCCTGGAAAGAATTCCTGGAAGATGAGAGTCAGAACTTTGACTTGCCATCCTTCCTTCAGCACATGAGTTATATTCAGGGAGCTTATGCATATTTAATAATATGGTTCAAATGTTAACCTAAAAGCAGAATAGGATTTTCTCCTTCTCTAAAGTTTGATCCCTTGTGTATTTTTGTCTGAATTTCAGGGGACAGAAGTTTGTATAGAAATTTGAAGTCTCCTTGCATTGACTTGTTCTGTGAAGAAATCATTCCCAGAGCCCATTCCACAAGCCCCTTAAACCCAGGATCTTTCCACAAGTTGAGGAAGATGTTTATTTGTATCCAATCCTGAAAGAAGGAAGATAAGGTCTGGATGGTTTTCCTGAAGTCAGAAATTGTTTTTCAGCAGCTTCATATGAAAGTTCCAGGTATCTCTCCAAGCACTAGTTTTCCTGTAGGCATACAAAATAGGAAGTCCCACTGAAGCAAAACTTTGACCCTCTGTTCTTGCTGTAAAGTTTCTGTATTCAAGAAGTTTAATAGATGAAATGGAGCACTGTGAGCTTCTCAAAAACATGGACAAGGGAGGAGAAAAGATAGTACTGAAGCAGAAATACAGTCTGTACAGCCACTGAAACGTGCAGAGGGATTATACTATTCTTGAGAAAGCCATTTCATGAGGAACTGTGAAACATTCTGTTAGACACAGAAATATATCATACTACTTGTCCATCTTTTGCTCCTACTGGAAGAGCCCTTCCACTTCACCAGTAACGAAGGATTGTTTCATAACCAATTCTTATTTCTCCATTTTTTCCTCTTTTTTGTTGCCAGTAAAGCACTGCTATCATATTTTCAGAGTCTTATTTGAGAACACATGTCCCTTATTGGCCAGACTTTATAACAAGAGGGCAAAGAAGTGCTGTTTAAAGCATGAGAAGCTGCAGAAAGAAAAAAAGATACACAGAACCCTTCCGAGAGAGAAGAATCTTTCCTTCTACTGAAAAGTTACCACATGAAATTCATGATCTCCGTCACATGGGACATCTATCTATAAAGTCAAAATAGTGTCTCTACCTGAAAGAGAATCTGTGGCTCAGCAAATACTTCTGAGTGACAGCGTGCCCACTAATTCTTTTCTCCATGACATCTGGTGGACTATTTGGTTGTGTCATTCCTGCTGGCCCATTCCTAGCAAGAGTGAGTGCTTCCATGGCCAAAGCTCATGGGAGATTTTTCACCTTCTGGGGAGCCTTGCATGCAGATTCCTCAGAACAATGGAATCTGTTTTCAGAATAGATTTTGAATAAGCGTTTAGACTCTTTTGGGTGCTGATCTCATCTGCATCCATGACCAAAACACTCCACATTAATTACAAACCCAGCACTTCAATAAGAAATTAAACTCACTTTACCATTAATTAATTACTGAGATATAAATACTGTCCTTTCAGCACACTGGAGAAAGAATACAAGTACAGAACATGTCATAAAGATAAATCACACAGCTGACTTGGTAACTTAAGTAAAAATACAGAGGATATTTGTGTTCAGCTGATAAACTCCCTGGAATGAATTTTTAAGGTGTTTAAGCTTATGACATTTATGACATCAAAGGCAAACTATCACAACTGCAGGGAAAGTAAATAGGAGGAACTGACAAAGCTTGTCTACAACTCCTATTAATTCTAGATAGTACAAAACCAGATTCATTATTGAATTTCAGAGAACAAACAGGTAGAGTTGTCTGAAAGAAGGAATCTTTCCCAGTAGATGCCTAAACAGACAGGCAGTTGAATAAAAATACGAAGCAAGATGTCTGATACATATTCTATACAGAAATCCATTACAGTTGCATATATATTTCAGTGACAGATATAAAAAAGAAAGGAGAAAAGCACAAACCTAAAAATCATGTCAGGTATTATTGAATTAGCCTGAGAATTCAAAGGGAAAAAGTGAAGTAAAAAACCAAAATAACGCCTCTAGTTTCATCCCCTCAGTGTCACCACAGTCCATAAGGGACAACAAACAAGATCAACAGATGCCTCCATTTTTATTCTAGACTCTAACATACCAGGAACTATTGATTGCTGATGGAAATCAGTGAATTAAAGATAAGAATTTATAAGTCTAATATATAAGTCAATATAAGTCAATTCAGCCTCCTTTTCCTTCATCAGGTATCTATTCACAAGAATCCTTTCTGCCCAAACTCAGGTCACAGACAAATTTAAAGGAGGGACCGCTTGTCTCTGTCTATTCTTCGGCAGAGAAAAAACCGAGTCCAAATTATTTAAGCACAGAGAGCCAGTCCTGGATGTTTTATTCAAGCAAAGCTTCTGCTGGTTGCAGCGTGACATGTGGCTCTTCTGCAGGTGTGTGTATGGCTAGACTGAGGCAGCCTGATCTCTTTATGGCTCAGTTGCAACTCTCTATCCCAGCCCTGAAAAGGCAGGACTGCCCATTTCACCTGCAGGAGCAGTCCCAAGAAGCACAATACAATCACAATCCCAAGAAACATTGTTCTTCAGAGACACACTTTTCCCTTCCCTTCTGCCTTCTGTGATTGGGAACAGTAATTTGTTGCTGCCTTGTATTAGAAGAATTAATTTCCTTCTTGGCACAGAATCAGTTACTCTGTCCAAAAGGAGGGAAGACAGAGCTCAGATTCCTCCCGTGCCCTTTGCTGAGAGTATAGCCACCAGCTTGTCTTGCTTTCTTATTTGCATCTGGACCTAAGGAAGTCAAAGGGAGTACAAACACAGGGTTAAAGGAACCTGCAAGGGCATTTCCTTCTATTTCTGAGTGGTCTGAATTGCAATCAAGGCCTGAAAAAATGAGAAAATAAAGGTAGAAATGAAATTTAATAACCAGTCTGTTCACAGGTTACACTGTTGTTGCTACCCTATTTTAAAGATGGGGAGGGCAGCATGTACTTTAAAAAGCAGGGACTTCAGACTTTCAGGCAAAATTCCTAGTGGTTAAAATTAATCCTATACACATCTTAATAACAAGGAAAAGTCATGATTTAGAAGCACCATTCTTTGTCTCAGAAGTCATGGACAAATGCACATCGCCTAAATTCCAACTGTCTCTCTCTCCTTGCTGTCTCCTGTTCACCGGGTTCCCACAACAGCACACAGCCAGACTGCAGGAAATACTAGTCTAAGAGTCCAAAATGGAATTAGATTTTCATAAACCTATAATCCTCATAAAAAGAAGAACGCGATAGGAAAAAAGCTTATCAAGTTTCTGATGAAATCAGAAATATCACCTGAATCTCCAGCCCTCCAGTTTGTGTTTCTGATCTGTATTTCAGCTTCACTTCACAGCCCATGTGAGTCATGCCAAACCCAGGATTTCTTCAGACTAAGACTTCACCCAAGCTGCTGTGCTGAAGTCTTATTGAACATGATTCAACCCAAAAACGTTTCAGGTTAACGGCTCAGAAAACAACTAGACTAAAAATAGTCACCCCCAAAGCTCATCTGTTGGCACAGCAACAGTCTATACTTCTACCACCCATGAGGTGACATCACACCACAGCCCCTCCTTCCCCATCCTTTCCAAACCCCATGAGGGGCTTCTCCCCCTCACTAGTGCAAATAAACAGTTCTCCTGAGGAGAATGGACTTGCCAGATCTTTGTTTCCAGTCCCTGCCAGGTGATGACTTCGACGCTCTTACAACTAGAAGGACACCACGAGACCCTGAGCTGCTCAGTAGTCACTCAGATGGCTCTTACTGTGGATACATCTGCATGCACACACTGTAATTAATACCTACATTGGGCACGTACAAGTTTTCTGGCAGAGGGAGGAGATTAAAAGGACTTTAGACGTCCTGTCCTCACCTCCCTGACATTTTCTCACTACAGGATCACTTCTGCTCTCCTCTATGGGATTTAGGGAATTCATTGAAGTGGACTCAAGTCAGTCCAGCCAGTCTGCTCCTCCATTCAAATATGTTCATGGTTCCCCATTTTTGACCTAAAGCCAACTGAAGTGAAATACTAACATTACTAAACCAAAACAAAACTTAAATCACGGTGGTTAGCTTCTTTTATCGCTTCAGAATTAAAGACTTGAAATACTTGTCCATGTGACGTTCCCATGGATGCTTTTCTTGTGAAGAGTCCTGCTGCTGTAGGGATTTTCTGCAAAAAGGACACTTAGTGGATGTTTAGAAAATAGTAGTGGGCACAGGTCCCACTACAGCACAGGTCAAGCCTCAGAATAAAGCAATATTGTCTCTTGCTCCGAGTTATATACTTTTGATCAAATAAAGACAATTTTATTCATTTTCCTTGTGACAAAACTGTTTGGGATATTTGGTGGTTTAATATAGTGGTAAGAGCAAGAAGTTAAAAGGTCACTCTAGAGTACCTCAGCCTCGCTCAAGCCTCTCCTCCTTCCTAGCTTTTTTGCTTTCTACAGCATAACTCCACTGATGCTGTTCCTGGATATCTCTCTGTGTGTATATATCTCTAGAGGCATACGGGGAAAAAAAAAAATGAGATGCTGTGTTTGTAAGAGATAAGGCTCTGGTTTCAGGCTTGCTTTCAATTTTAATAGAGATTTGGCCCCACTATGTGTGTTTTTACCATGAAGAACTGTATCTTCCTATTAACATGCACAACAGCTTTTAATGAACATATAACAGCCAATATGGTGCCCAGCTACAAGAATTCTTAGTATTATATTGCATACATGACAGTTCATTGCTAATGCAACCCATCTGGTTTCTGCAAGGCAAATGGGACTGAAAACAATTGTCTACTTATTTTATTTGAACTGATTTCAAATGATTTTTTGTATTTGAGAACGGCCAGTCACATCAAAAGGGGTTTTGACAGGGTCATAAATACTGCACCTATAAATAGACTTTGATCCATGAGCAGAGAAAATGTCTCCAACAATTTCTTAGTGCAATGACAGTGAAATAATGAGAATGAAATCCAGGCTGAGCATCATTCAGTATGTTGTTTAACTCCAAGTACTTAAACAGTTGCTTGTGAACCAATTTATTCATTATCTATTACGGATAGAGTTGGAAGCAGCAAGATAGGTCTGTAAATAATAGGCTGAGTGGGCTTGCTTTCTCTCTTTCTTATATAGCAGGATAACATTTGTTTTCTACTACTCTGATGGAGAAGTTCCAAGACACAGTGATAAATTGAGCATATAGGTGATAGGGCCCTGGTATTACATGAGCAGCCAGTTTAAAAATTTTTGGAGATACACCAGCAACACATCCCATCAGAGCCTGCTGCTGCCATTTCTACATTTGCATAAGCCAGGCTGTCTCACAAACTGCTGCTCCTGTTCCTACAGCTTTCCCAAGCCAAACTCCTTCAATCTGTTGCAGTTTTGAAGGCCAAACCCCTTCAATCTGTTGGTGCTGTTTCCAAGTGTGGCTGATGCTCCAGCAGTTGCCCAAGCCAAGCTCTGGAGTAGTCTTTTGCTGTTTATTCTTAGCTTGCTCAGCTCTGATCCTGACTAGTTTTAGCCACCAAACAAGAACCCTAAATTTGGAGCCTACTCACCTTGGACCCCTCTCTATTCAAAGAGGAAAGAAGAGCCAATCCTAAATGTTTAAATCCTAGGGTAAGCTGAATCAGTGAGGTACCTAAAGGAGTGGGGATGAACCCAATCTCAAGCCCTCCACTAGGGTCCACAAAGGATCACCTCTTTTCTATTGAGTCACATAATCCAAATACAATACATACAATTCTGTCATGATGCACTTACAATCATTTAGTTGCATAATATTTGAATGATATCTTCACTGTTTTTATTTTTGAAATTTCATTTGCATCTATGCAGGAGAATTCAGGAGGAGGATGAGAGCTCTGTAGCATTGCCCAATGCCTGCACCATACAGTCCCTACCACACCACAAGGGACAGGTAGGGCTCCCACACACCCCTTGTGCCTTCCACAGTCCCATCTATCCACTAGCAATGCTTTTAAAAGTTTCATTAACTTCACCCATTGGTTTTATTACCTTCCTGATTTGCTCCTACAGAAACAGCAAGCAAAAGCAGCTCTCTGAAGGAAGACCTCCAGCAGCCCTTTTCCCTTCGTAGTCAAGAGAGACATGGGAGAAAGAAGGAAAGTGCATATTGTACCTGAGCTGGGATGATTTTACAGTGAATACCCTGTTTCCCTGGCCAATTCTAGATTTAAACTTTCTGCTGGCTTAGTGCCTGTGACAACAATGTTGGCTACCTTGAACTACAGCAGGTGAAGCCCCAGCTTACAGTCTTGTTTATGTCTTGTTAACATAAGCCATGCTAGAAAGAGGCAGGCGGTGTCCTCCAGCCAGGATTATCTTTTACAATTCCAAAAGTGTCAGCCGAACAAGCCGCAGCGATTAAACTGTCTGCACCTGAGCACTTCTGCTGCACCTCATCGCCTCTGGGAGAGGCGCACAGGTCACTCACACCACAGGAGAGCCACAGCCCCAAAAGATGAAGACATTTCTCCCCGCGTCTTTCCTCGCTGTATTCTACACACAAAATTATTTCATTCTCTATCTTGATATGCACATGTCACGTTCAAACAAAGAGTTATAGCAGGTCATATATTCCCCACCAGCATGTTTCCATTTCTGGCTGCGTACGCTTGACAAGTGTGTTTATTATAGCTTCCTGTTCATTACCCTCAGAGAGGTGCCTTAGTGCTGCTGCTTATTTCACAAGGCTACACAATCAATGTAAACACTTTGAAACTTAAAGGAGGTTATAATTAAAAAGGAAGATGTCAATTCCTGATGATCTATTGAAATATTGGCTACGCAGCTTGAAAATAATGCAAGTAAATTGGCTATAGAATCAAACTAAAGATGTTCCATCTGAAGTACCGTTGAGGTTAACAGCAGGTATGGCTTTAATGGAGAGTCAGTCTCTGTGCTTGTCTTGACATATGTCCCTTATTGCCATGCTCTCTTTTACGTGTCAAAAACATATGTAGAAAATTGGCAAAGAAAGGTATGGGCTTTGAACTAATTTTCTTTTTCTCCTTTTTTTTTTTCCCCCACAATGCAGTGCTATAAATACTGCTACAGATGTGAGAAAACAATAGCATTTTATTGTTGTAAATGTTTACATTATTTTTTTTAATCAAACCACCAGACCTAGCATTTTTCATCTTCACAAAGCTTTAGAAACAATACTCAGTAATGATCTTTATTGTACAATACCCATGAATACTAAAAATAGCAAATAGCTTTTCCTTTGCTTTCATGTTTTTCCTAAAAGTTGTTCTCTGTGATGCTGTGATCCTCTAGCAGGCTGTAATAATTGCCTGGGACTGTATCTGCCACACGGCCTAGATACATTTGGGAACCAAGTGTGCAACTTTTTGTTTATAGATCTGCCATCTATTGAGAAAGATGACTATTTACAAATCTGGTTCTTTAACTATCATTTATTCTGTTGCAATTATTTTCCAAGTGCACACCCAAGTCTTAAAACAGTAACTCTACAAACATACAAATAAACTTTCTACTGGAATAAAGGGCTTCCCTGAGTTTTCTTCAGGTCCCCATGCACTGTTCAAATAATATATTGCATTTTCTGTATGAATAAGTATAACCTGACACAATATTTAATAAATATTCATTTTTATCTGGTTCATGGAGAACATGTTTAATCCCCCAAAGACTAAATACACTATGTAGGAGAGAAACCAGAGCTGATCCTGAGGCATACAGCACATTAACCTGCACTCGTATGCTGAACAGTTAAGACTCAGAAAAGCAGCAAGTGCTCCTGAAGGCTGGGAAGCACTTTGATGCAAATGCAAAATACGTATGTAAAAACAGTGCTGGTATAACTGCAAATTAATTTATGTTAAGAGAGGTTCGGAATGCTAAACACCTTTATTGGAGACAAATGATGTTTTTTCTATTCTCTGAGGGTGTATTATACGTCTCTTGTCAAGTTGTTGCTGAGAAACCACGTTATCCAAGTGCTTATATTGTGATTTATAAAAGAAAAGGAAGAATTCTGCATTTATTATCTTGGATTGTCTACCCACTCCTTTGCTACTTGCACCTATTGTTTACAGCAGTGCTCCAGCACCAGCAGGTACGGGAGGCTGCTAATGTTTCAGTGGCTTCAGTATTTACCCCCAGAGTTCGTAACTCAGACAACAACTACCTCTTAATTTAATGCATAAATTCAGTGCATGCATTTTTATTTATTCAAATAATGTTTTTAGGAGAAAAAAACCCAAATGATGTCCCTGCAAAAAGGTTGAAAAGCTTGGAAAGTTAATTAGTACTACAACAACAGAATAGAGACCACCCAGCCTCATTAAAGGAAAATACTTTGATCAAGAAAATCTCCACAAGCCAACAACAAAGTTAAGAAGCAAACTGTCATCCAAGCCACCAAAATGAGAATCTTAAAAAGAAAACCAACCAAACAACAAAAAACCCAACAGAAAACCCCACCAAAGCTTCCCAAACACCCCCCACTTTGTTTCTTTTTAAATTCACACCAGCATCACAGGCGGAACATTCCTTTCAAACTATCAAATATATCATACATTTTGCATCAGTCTCAGAAGCTGCAGTCACAACACTCTGGCATGCTAGAGGGGAAGTTTTCCATATTACATAGCACATAAACCTGTGTCCACTATTTTTCCTACCAACTGAATAGTAAAACAGGTAAGATTTAACTTCTATACCTCATGAACATTAGATTTCTTTGTCCTGCTTTTGGCAGACACATTTTCTCACCAATACCAGTAATATATTTGCATACAATCATTGACTAAAAATAAACGGAAAGGTAGTCCATAATTTTTAGGAGAAAGGTGATATACCCAGCTATAGAAAAAGGTGGAATAAAATGGAATAAGTCTGGAAACAATAATTTGCCTGCGTATCTTAGAGCTACTTCTATCTCAAGCCAAATATTACAGCATTTCTGAACTTCAAACACACTCTTCAATGATGAGTACAGATCATTAACACCAAATAATTAATACCATGAGTTCTGAATATCAGATGTATAAATTATTTCCTGCATGAAAATTACTTACTCCTATTACCAGAAGCAGACTGAAGACAATCAGGATCCTGTCTTAAGTTTTTTTTAATTTTTTTTTTTTTTTTTTTTTTTTTTTTTTTTTTTTTTTTTTTTTTAAGTAAGTGACCAACCCAATGTTGGTTTCTCTCTCAGTTCCACAACTCCAGAACTAGCTGGAGGCATCAGAGGAACACTTCCTCCTTGCTCTGCAATCTGCCAGCGACTCCTACATGGGCAGGGGTCTTGAAGAACGTTACACCTACTTTCTTTGGGAAGGAAGTGCAACCAAGCCCTGAGTTCAGATAGCCCAGGCTACATGCAGCAGAAAGAATTTTGCTTCCTAATCTATCAGTCATATAAACCAAATATATAAGGACACACACCATTAGAGACTGTTACACTGCTGTTCAAACATTTTGTGAAGACTTTTTCATATTGTCCTCTAGAAAAGGATAACAGCATCCCAGTCTATGACTATTAAGTTCCTCCCTCCCTCACAATCAGTAAAAATACCTTTAAAAAAATAAAAAAAGGGCAGTGAAAGTACCTGAATACAATATAATCTGCTAATAACGAGTGATCTTACTGCCTTAGGCAGTCTTGAGCAACAAGGGCTGAACTGCTGACTAATCGTGATCAATAATACATCAACAAAGACGTGGTAGATCTTTAAAATCCATAGCTCTTATTTGAAGGGGGTTTTGGGGTCATCAAAAGTAACATGACCCAAATTGTATTTACTTCTCTCCGAATTAATCTGAAAATTACTGCAATATTTACTGACTTCATTTTTATCATTTTTGACCATTAAATGGTACATTATTAAAAAAAAAAATCAAGTCGGCAATTGTATTTTTTGTTGCTATTATACATGCACTACTTTCTTACAGCTCTTTGAAGGTTTTCCTCATCTTTTACCACTTGAGAATATTTCCATCAAAAATTGTTCAGTTTTGCTGAAACTTCTTGGCACCATAAAATGACATGACTTGAACGTTTGCAAACTGATATCACTAAAATAAGGAACATCACACGAGTCTAAAGGCTTGGAAGCAACTATTGCTCATCCCCTTGCTCTAGGGGTATTGCACTGTAGTCCTTCAAGGAGACAGCGAAGGAGACAAACCTAGAATGACTATGTCTCAATAAAAGAGGAGTTTTGACAGAGTTAAACTCCTTTTAATACACCTGTAAGTCACACATCTCTCACGTCCCAAGTATTCTCTGCTATCATTCACTTCAACAGGAGGCATTAGGACTTAGCAGGAACCAGCTTATAGTTCTAACAGCAAGTGGCGTATCAAGAGCATATTACACTCCATCACTGGGATTTTGAAATGCTGAGCATTTTTTAATATAGCACCCCAGGTGTTTGCTGCTTAAAACATACTCCACATGAGCATCTGCAGATGGCATGTCAACAGGGAGCCATCTAGATTCAAATGCACTAGCATTCACTCCAGGACCCCATGCTGGGACCCTAAGCAAAAATAAAAAAAACCCACAACAAACCCATTTTTTTAAAAAAGAGGAAAAAAAAAAAAGAAAATAAATCCCACAATATGGTGGATTAGCCAGTATGCAACGTTCTCACGTCTAGCAAGTACAGGACCTGGTCTTCAGTCCTTATTCAAGCCAAGCCACCCCAATGAAAATAAGAGAAGCGATTCAAGCAGTCTGCTACAAAGGTAATATTCTCCCTGGATAACTCGACCATGAATAATTCAGTGTAGGTTAAGCTCAAGTAAGACCATTACTAACTGTTTTCATGTATGGAGGATTGATTTTCTTTCAGTATGAAAGGAGACTCTGGTTGCAGTGCTCCTAAGATGAAGATACCGCACAGGCTGTTGATTTGATTGAAGTGTGCTGCAGATGATATACCTACGTTTTGCCTTGTCCCACACCAGAGGGGCAAAGTGGGGAATCTGCTCCATTGCAGTTTTGCAGTTACGTACTGCACAGCAATAATTAGTTAAACATGACAGATCTAAAGGGGAATATCAGCAGCAAGGAAAAATACACAAGTATTTCCTGCTTCTTTAAGTCAATCCCAATGTTTAGAGGCTCCAATTCCAGACGGAGCTTGTTCAGCCTACAAACAACACTAATATGACCAAAAGCATCCAATAGTCAATAATTGTTTGTAATTTATACGCAGGCTGCACAGGTGGAAGGAGGCAGATGATGAATAAATGGCACACAGATCGAGACCTGTATGTGAGCAGAACACCGATTGCATTTGACAGGCACATGTAAAGCACTACCTACAGAAAGGCTTATACCCAGAGATTTACAAGAACAAATACAGAACTACACTATATAGATTATGTTGTCTTTCTGAGATAAAGAAATGCAACTACTTTATAGAAAAGGAAAGCTGTTTTTTGTCAGCTATAGATAAGAGTTCTCTATATAACTGCAAAATAAGCATCAACAGTGGATTTTGATTCTCATTTGTCACTTAACACTTCGGAAGAAAAACAGCTGTAGAAGAATATGAAAGATTAAAATAAATTAGTTGTTCATTTTCCATGATACTTTAACAGTCATTTAATAGCATGAAAACATTTCAAATCTAGGACTATTACACTCTACTGTGACACTCTAGACAGTAAAAGCCATCCTACCCACAGCCATCATCACTTAATTTAATAACAATCTAAAATTAAGATAAATTGACTCTCTAAATGCTTGAAAAAGATTATTCCATGATGGAAGAAGTGACTTGCTTGAAAACTGGTTTTAAATAATTTGCATTATTACAGTTCACTTTAAAGAGTTACTTCATAAAAGATTATCCAGATAGTTCTAGCATGAAACAATTGTTTATATCTGCAGCTGTCCTGTAGTCACATATACCTTTAAAACAATAATAAAAGCAAGCTATAAGCATTGCTTGCCACTGCTCATAAAAATCGGAACAGTTCTTGCATGTTAAAATGCATAGCAGTTAAAAACAAATCAAGATGAACCTGAAATAATTTGTCAGTGAACAACAATTGTTGTAAATTAAATTTACTCTACCCTTTAACAAGTTGTTTTATATAGAATGTAGTCTCAGCATTTTCGTTTTTCCTACGTACTACCCAGTCTATCAGATTCTCTATGGAAAAAAAGCAATTTAAAAAAAGGGGGGGAATAGCACCTATCACAGAGGACCACTAGTTTGAGAACTATCTTGCCTAGTTTCATTGTGATCATTGGAATAAACTAAGACTAGTCTTTAGTGCATATCTTCACACAGAAAACCCTCATTGTAGGAGAAGTCAACGAAAAGCCTTCTAAGGCAAAGGCTCATTTACTGTCTGCACCAACACTTAGTACAATGGGATTAGAAGCCAAGTTCAGAGTTTTGGCAGGAAGTTTTCTTGATACTGAGCAAAAATTTAAACCTAAAATGATTCAAAATAGGTATCTCTTCGGAAGAAAGACTGTAAAAATGTCAATGTTGTTGAAATGCCAATGTTGAAAATTGTGTTTATTGCTGCTTTATACAGAGGCAACATCAGGCATGTAACAGGTGTCATATCCACAGCGTGGTTCTTTTGAGTGTCAGCCCTGCAAATGATTTCTAATTTCCCCTGTTTGCGCGTCATTATACAGCTTAGACTCTTTACGCTCTTCCTCCCTTCAGCCACAACCAGTAAGGCCTGAAAACAAGGCAGTTCTGCAGTCTAAGGTGCACTAAATTAGGGTGCTGAACTGAAGCCCCACTATGACAAAAATGTTGGGGGGACGAGGGGAGGAAACCACAATTTTTTCAAGGCTGTCTTGTAGACATTTGTAAGAGGGAAAACTGTATTGTCTCACCAGCATTTTTCTTATTTTGCCAATGCTACTAAAACCCCAACTTTGCTAAGCTTGAAGAAACCAAGTTTGATTCAATCCAAATAACAGATAACATCCAGAAGTAAAGAAACCAACTGAAAGACTCCTATAAGCTTCAATAGGCTTTGGCCAAAGCACACTGGAATTGTACTTTGCTTTTCTAATTAAACTTTATCATGCCAGCCCACCTCCATTGAGCAAATTCTTGGAATGTAGAGTTTTTAAAATTACTGGGACGGTGCTATTTCATGATCTAAAATTCCATTGTTCAGTCAAAATAGACATGGACTATCTGCCTGAGTGCACGTTCACAAATTCAATATAATTTTGTTACATATCATTTGAGCCAAATATGCACATGAACATTTCAGTCAACTTTGCCAATTCAACTTTTTCAAATTGATTAGTAATTTTAAAGGTAAAAGAATGGGCACCATGTCATTTCTCAGTCTCCTTTTCCTATTCTTCCTGCTATTTCCCTATGGAAAATAAACAAGTAATGAATCTTAGCCAGAAAGAACAAACTTTTAACATTTCTTTTCATACCTTACATATTGTTATAACTTTATTTCATTGTTGTTTTTTAAATGAATGAAAATATATTTAATATAAAGTACTGGGAAATTTACATTTCATTTTTATTATACTACAGGCATAACTGTGATGTGAAATGGACATAAATTAGACAATACATAGTAGGCAACGCAATAAAATACAGTATGCAATAAAAACCGGTCGGTACTTGTCTTCCATTTGGCTGCTGAAAATGCAAATATCCTCTCTTGTCTGTACTCTGTGCAAGAATTCTACAGAAAAAGCTGCTTAAAACTAAATATTATCGTGTAACTTATTTGATATGAATATAATTTGTATATTTGCTTATTAATTCAGTGATAAGTTTTCTATGGTAAGTTTCTATGCGCTTGCTGTAAACCATTCCTTGATTAAAAAAATTAGGTATCAGAATTTTTTATTGCTCATTTAGCCATTTACATCAGGTACACACCTCCATTTTCAACAGTGCAATTGATGAACATATACAAGGACATGAAATAAAGCATTAAAATCCCTAATCTGATAAAGTGGTTTTGGTAATTAAAAATAAAGAAAAGAGATCTTTGGCTTGGGCAATAGTGTCTCCATAGTCATTGGCTGAACACATCCTGAACATGTATCATTTTATCTTCCCTGCAGCTCTGTCAGGTAAAAAACCATTTTTATCTCAGGAGGGTGAGCCAGAATGGCTGAGACAAGGTAATAGCTCCCTGCTTCTCTGCTCCTGAGCGGGGAAGGTCTGGTTCCTCACCTTCCCTCCAGGCTCACCCTACTCAGACCAGACCTTGCCCAGCACTGGCTCTGGCATCATTTGGTCTTCTTGATTCCACTCACAAACCCAGCAGAAAATTATCCATCTTCCTGCAGGTTGCTTTATATTTTATTTTTTTGCCCAGTAAGTTGAACCGACTCAAGGATAGGTAGAGATAAAAGCTACAGCTGACACCAGCTGTGCAGATAAGCTCAGAGAGCAAGGGTGGAGGAATGAAGATGGAGGAGAAAATGGAATATTCCCTTCAGCTGCAGTAAGATTGGCTTGAGCTTGTGCCGCAACTTTGAAGTGTCACCGATGGAAAACCAAGATAAAGGGCATTAAGAAAAGTTCCAGCTCAAACCAGACTAAAAGCCAATATCAAACACAGCAAGCTTGGAGAAACAATCCTTCCCTGGATCTTTTGAGGGTGTAAAGTGCTTCAGCTAACACTGGGGGTAAAGCCAACCATATTTACTTACGGTGAAGGGTAGAGGCAGCAACCAAGCAAAGATCTGAGCTGTGTTGTTTACTGCAAATAAATGGATAGATAAAACGCAGTGGCTATAGACAAGTCATATTTCAGATGGGCAGGGCAGTTTGAAATATTATTTTGAATTATGAAATTGTGTCCAGTTGCATATCACGCTCATGAGTAGGTTGGTTTTTTTTAAACCTTAGATGCATTTTGAAGTTTGCCAAACAATACTGTGAGCTATCCTGGTTTCAGAAGAGATAGAGTTAATTTTCTTTCTAATGGCCACTGTGTTTTCAGGTTTGGTGTGCAAGGAATGTCAATAATGCATATTGGTTTAGTTGTTGCTAGGTGATGCTGGTACTAGTCAAGGACTTTTTTCAGCTTTCCATAGAAGCTGAGAAGGAGCATAGACAGAACAACGGAATGGCCAATGGAATATTCTGTACCATAGACCTCATGCTTGGTATATAAATGGAGTTGGCCAGGGGCCAGGAGTCTGCAATTACTGCTCAGGTCAAGCAATTAGTCATCAGGTGGTGAGAGTGACTTGTGTTGTTTTACTTTATCTTGTATATTCTTTTACCATTATTGTTATTTTCCTTTTCCTGTTATTGTTCTGTTAAACCATTTTTATCTCAACCCACAGAATTATTTTCCTTTCCCCTCCTTTTCTCCCTCTTCTCCCTCCCCTAGATGCATTTTGAAGTTTGCCAAACAATACTGTGAGCTATCCTGGTTTCAGAAGAGATAGAGTTAATTTTCTTTCTAATGGCCACTGTGTTTTCAGGTTTGGTGTGCAAGGAATGTCAATAATGCATATTGGTTTAGTTGTTGCTAGGTGATGCTGGTACTAGTCAAGGACTTTTTTCAGCTTTCCATAGAAGCTGAGAAGGAGCATAGACAGAACAACGGAATGGCCAATGGAATATTCTGTACCATAGACCTCATGCTTGGTATATAAATGGAGTTGGCCAGGGGCCAGGAGTCTGCAATTACTGCTCGGGTCAAGCAATTAGTCATCAGGTGGTGAGAGTGACTTGTGTTGTTTTACTTTATCTTGTATATTCTTTTACCATTATTGTTATTTTCCTTTTCCTGTTATTGTTCTGTTAAACCATTTTTATCTCAACCCACAGAATTATTTTCCTTTCCCCTCCTTTTCTCCCTCTTCTCCCTCCCCTTCTGGGGAAAAAGGGGGAGAACTGCTTGAGCAGCTGTGTGGTCCTAGCTGGCGGCTAGGGTTAAATCACAACATCAAATATTTTAAAAATGCATACCATCTTTTGCTTTGAAAACATGCTACAGTAGATGATGAAAAACACTAAGCCACTTTTGCGATAAGATGTCTCAAGAAAATAGATATTTGTAAGCAACAGGAAAGCTAAGTGATGAATACAAGTGCATTTGCAAATCCTTCCCAGGGGGACCAAACAGTTTAAAGAAATACCTTAAATTTTATTTTGCCTTTAATTTAGTAGTTCAAATCTAGCCTAAGCTGAGAGTAGAGGCAAATAGCTATTACTATCTGCTGGCTGCTGGGCAGCCTATGCAAAATGAACCATTAGTTTTAGACCTGTTCCTATCAGATAAATTCTCACTTTGTAAAATCACCTCTGTAACCAAAAACCTTCATCAGCAAATCTCAGCATCCCCAGAATATGGAAATAGAGATACACAAAACCTTATTACTGATAAATTAGCTAGTTCTTTCCTGTCAGTGCAGGAATGGGGTTGCTGCTGATGAACTATATTGCAGTTATGCCTAACCTATTCCTAAAGTACTGGTGTTTTGTCTAGGGGCTTCTACATGCCGAGAAACAGTCTTTTCTGTTATTTCCCAGGGGGCTCAGATCTAAGTGTAGTAGAGGATTTCACAATTAGTCTATTTTCTCCTGAGATGCAGCCTAAATTTTTCTTCCTCTTAACTCAATTGCATTTTTCCGACTTAAACTCTCTTCTGCTCTACATAATTCTTGCCTCTTCTGTTGTCTGAATCACAGTAGTTACGTTTATAATGCCTCCTCCTCCCCCTGAATATCACAAAAAAAAGTCTTTGGACTTTTCTTCCAGATATTTTGTTTATTTAGGTTTTTTTGGGGGAAGTGGGGGTGGGGGTATTGGGGGTGGTAGTGGTTTTATCATCTGATCCCAACTTCATATCTTTGGTAGCTTTGTGATTCATTTCCTATTCACGTTTCTTATCTCCCCAGACTCCCCCAGATCACACGACCGACACTCAAGATGGATGCTGGGTTTGAGGACGTGGTACAGGCTTCCTCCAGAAGCCATAACACCCACTGCAGGACCGCAGGATAACTTCCACTAACAGATATCTACACTAAGCCCAGACCTGAGGCAAGTTCTAACGCTGTCACCATGTGCCAATACGCAAGACATAGGTGCAACACTAGAAGGAGGGAGAAATAAATTTGTTCATAAATGCAAGCATGAAACTAGACAAGTCCACTGAGTTTTCCAAGCTTGAGAGGAAACTTAGAGCCTTGCCATGGCCCACTGTTCCTTCTTTGGTTTTTTTATTATTTTATTTTTAATTTTTAATATCTTTTAACAATATGACTTCATTACAACTGTGTTTTAATAGTTTCTGAACTTGCTTTCCACCAGCCCGCACTGTGCACCATGCTCAAGCATCGGGACATAAGATCCCCCTGAAGCCTTCAAGACCATTCCAAGCCTCTTCTCCATCCTTCTGTCTCAGCCATGCCTCAGGCACTCCACAAAAATTATCTCTGACCCTGATCTTAAAGGTGATCTGCAAAGGTTTTGCTGAAAATTAAAAGCTTGTTTGAAATCCCTTAGGAAGATGAAAGTACACAGCTTGTCTTAAATGGAATTACTGCAGTATTAAAATGAGATGTGTGAGAGAGACTGCCAATTACTTTACACCTTCATTTGGGACACTCTGGAAAAAGCAAGAGGTGACTCAGGGAACCCTCATCTCCCTCCATTTCAGAAGCAGCCTGGAATCTTCTCAGTCTCCACGTAATGATCCCTTGCCAGGGGTGCTGGCCCTCACCCCAGAAATGGGGAGCAACAGGAGGGGTCATTCCTGCCCTGCCAGTCATGGCACCACAAGTGCTATAGGCCCTGGCAGCATCCCTCCCTTCCCTCTGTACCTTTCTGCTTTCCCATTCCAGAGACTGGGAGAGAAGCCAGCATCCAGCCATCACATCAGCACCGTGCAGGCGTGAAGGAGACTTGGTGGGACGGTCCTCCAGCTCTCCTCAACAGGCAGTTCTGGTGGGTGGAAGGTGCCTCTGAAACACCCTGTGCCTAACTCATCACCCCCAGAGCTCTCCAGAAATATTTCCTGAAGACTTGATTTTTCCCCACTTTCCTTGAAGAAAACAGTCGGTTGGAACACAGTCAGATCCCATCCGACCCACATCTGGAGCCTCTTCCTTCACTTCCCTCAGTTTTGGTTCTTTTTCCTCCCCTTTTAACTTTTAAAATTAAACCTGACTCGACAATTTACAACATTCTTCACTGCTTTGCACCTTGTGGAGCCCCATCTGTGCGTGCGAAACACTTCCAAATCCAAATGTTAGTGCTCTGGTTTGCAGTTTAACTGCTGGAGTTTGAGGATTTGTGTTGGGGGGGAAAAGGAAGGGCGCTCTGCCTCCCACAGAGGAGAAAACAAACCTATTCTAGTCATCTCAGTTTCTCATTCTTAAGTATGATATTTGATGGAAGGAATGACATCTATAAAATGGTAATAGAGAGAGAGTATAGTGGTAAAGGAACAGGGAAATACTGCTGAAGGAGGAATTACAACAGCAACACATGGGTTCAGCTGTTCACCACCATTAACACAGCACGGGGCCCGAAAAGAACAATTCAGCCCCCGTCCTCTGCACGTCTTGCAACAAATGGGAATCCAACAACCCTGTTACCACAGGCTGCCGCAGTCACACACTTCAGCATCTGTGGTGTGTGCCCCACACCATTCATCCCGTTCCTCAACCCAAGCGCCCGCATACACCAGGTGTTATCTATCACGGGCCATTCACTGGGGTGGCAGCAGCGTGAAATCTGCTTTATGGTGTCTCTGCAAATGCAAAGTCAGCTAGAACATGACTGTAGCAGTCACCTTGTAGCACTGGGTTCTCCATCTTCGGTTTTTCCATCTGTGAAATAGGTCTAATTGAAAGGGAAGTTCAATTCCCTTTGAATCGAAGGGAACATATATATTTCTAAGTAGGAGCCAAAAAGGGAGAGAAAAATGCAGAAAATTCAAGCAAATGTTATCAGTCAGAAATGCTGATGTGGTATTCAAGCTCACTGCCGCATTGTTCAGTGGAGATTACAACAGCCTGAGTCTGAAGCTGTTTCTCTGGCTACCAGCACTGTTAACAGACCAGCAAACCCCCATCATCCTGTCTCCTACAGCCATCCCTCCCAGTGTCGCTGCTCCGAGAGGTGAGCACTCAAACACCCCTTCAGCCACAGAAGCTCATGCCCTGGCAGAGTAAAAGGCTTTTAAAGTATTGTGCACCCCTTCAGCACAGCCTGAAGTAGTACATGCATGGGGCATAAAGCATCTTGCCCCAGGTAATATATTGGAGAAGGGAATAAAAAGAGACAGTTAAACCATCAGTTTGGTTTTTTTCCCCAGGATAGCATGAAAATCTGGATAAATTGCATGGTCAGCTGTTGGCTTTTCTTTAAAAGTTTCCCCCCAAACTCTGCAGAAGTGCTACACCAGCCACCAGCTTCAACAATTCAAACTTTATACAGTTAGGGGAACTACTGTATGCGCTTGTCCTAATGAATATTTTCCCTGAGGCAGGGGAACATAAGTAAATCCAAGAATTTCAGAGAATGAGGGAAAATGGGTAAGCTGTAATTGATTCAGGTTTCCTAATGCTGGAGAAAATGAGAGGGTTTATGCCACTGTTTCCCTTGCAAAACTGAATGTTCTTTACTTAAGACCAATGGAAACTTTCAAAGTGAACTCTACCTGAACTACAGTAATTGTTGGTATGATGGTTAAAATAATGCAATGTGGCATATTCTGAAATGTGCATGTAATTTAGATTAATTGCACAGCGTGCTGACCTTTTACAGCCTGCAGTGAGACTAGTTCTGTGGCAATACATAATACAGTGAGGCAGGAGAACCAAGCTCAGGGTTCGCCTAACAGTGACTTGAGCTTTCCAGCACGTGCCGATACCTCTCATGACAACAAATTTCCTTGGTCCTCACTGATAAGCTGCAAGATCTGTCGCTACTCATCATTCTCTTGAGTGAGTCATTTCAGCAGAAGGCTCTGACAAGCCTTTTGGTCCATTCTCACAGAAGGAACGGTAATAATTAGTCATCTAACTGAATAAAAATGAAAGCAATTGACATAAAATGGGTTCAACAGAACTCACTTGGAAAACTCATAGGGCTGAATCCTCGCACTGTGTAAGCGGGCTCCGCTGAAGTCAATAAATTTACCTATTTATATAACCTGACAACTGCCCCATTGAATTTAATGGGAAATTATTTCCTTTCTATAGATTTTCTCTACTGCTTATAATTATAGATCTCTTGAATTTTACAGGATGGTTCAACGATCAACCCTCTTCAGACCTTTTCTTCAAAATTGTTTAGCCCATAATTTTGGAAGGCAAAGAAATGCGAGACATTCAGAGTGGCTTTCAGATGAATTACAAACCAGAAGTTACTATTTATTTCTAAATCATGTCCAAAAGCTGACATTTGCACCCAGAAGTCTTCCAGAAAATACATGGGCAAACAAACTCAAGGACAGTGGCACTGGCCATCTGGGAGACCCACCTGAATGTAGGAGTCTCCTTCTGCAGCTCAAACAGTACAATCGACAGTTCACACTTAATCGCTTTTCAACACCAGCTAGATCTGTACAGTATGTATTTTAAAGTTAGGAAGAAATACATCAGAATTCTTAAATAGATACCCAAACACATTTTCAGAGCTGAAAAAAAAGGTTGGAGTTTTGCTGCTAATATTAACTGGGACAGAAAATGTTTTCCCAGTTTGCTTATACAGGAAAATTAATTTCTTCAGAGATGGAGAAAAACACATTTTAGGACAGAACCTTAGGTTATATCAGTTGAATTACACTGATCTACTCAAAGATAAAACTTTATTAACTTAAAATGGCAGAATTAATTTTTTAATATAGTGCAAAACCTACACAGAGAGCAGACCCTCTAGTACTGTGAGAAGTAGGAACTGTCTCTTCCAGTGAAGTTGCAGATTAATTTTTCATAAATTTAAGAGATATTTCTCAAGCTAGTGGGAGTTGCTTTGCAAAGAACTTCAGTGCATTTAAAACACTCTTAAAGACATTGAACTCCCACATTTTATGTTACAGTGTTCCCTAGGTAACCTTGGGGCAGAAACACCTCATTCCATGGTACGTGTTCCCCCAAGACGCTGTTACAAAGGCGATCAGCCCAAGACAGCAATAGCATTCAGACAACATCTTCCCTTTGTGTTACACCCTCGTAACACCAGTAATATTAATCCACCTTTCCCCCAAGTAAAGCAGAAACCTCAGGTTACAAGTAGCTAGACACACACACACAAAAAAAAAGTGTTAAAAGAGCACATATAACTTAAAAAATAAACAAACCCTTCAGCAAGCGAAGGATAATTGTGTAGGCAGATGAAGATCAATGGTAAATCCCAGGGTACTGAAGTAGTAATTAAAAATAAACAAACAGGAGATAAAAATAGAACTTAAGCAAAATATTTTCCCTCAAGGGTTATAGAGTAGTCAAGCACCCTATCAAAAACAGCAGGAGAAGAACAAATCTCTTTCTATTTTAAGTAAAATGAGATTCATTCCCCTGTAGAAAGCAGGCTGCAACCTCCAATTAAGCCAATTATCAAAGCCAGACTAAATCCAAATTTTTGGTATTTTTAAATCCTCATAATTATTGGAAAAATTCACAGAAAACCCACCTTTGATTCTGCAAAATATGTTGGTATGACCCCTGCAATGTACACCAGTTACACTGTCCTCTGTCACCTGGAAGACCAGGAGGAACACGGTGCTAAATGCCTTTGCCCAGCTCCTTCACCTTAGTTATTTAACACAAAATTAGAATGCAATTTCAAGTGCCTTCTACTTAAATGACAGTCCCTTGAAAATGAGAGAGGGCATATCAGGGCACATCATCAAATAACACAAATAAGCGGGAAATCATGCTTTAATTTTCTCTTTTTCTGTACTTTGAGAAGTACAATGATCATGAATAGGTGATACAAGAACTCAGTAATTAGTGTAACGGACATGTAAAATACAGACCCACAAAAGGACACTCCAGCACAGCCCATTAATGATTCTTCTGCATATGATCTTTGTATTTTGCCTTTTGGGAGTAGACTCAATTTAATTTCAAGTGCAAAATTCAGAAAAAAAAAATGGAGAGGATAAAACAACAAGGAAAATTACTTTGCAGTTGTTTTAAGTATAATTTCTGATGCTTTCTTACAGATACGATGTTCTGCGCAATTTTACTTAAATAGCTTTCATTAACAGCGTACAGGATAATTTAGTGTTAAAAGATGCTACCTTGTAGCTAAGTTTAAGAAAGCAGGGTGTTCTATTTCTTCGCTTGAGAAACTATGCATTAAGTCTAAAAATCACACTTAAATGTGGAGAGGGACAGATGAGTCCAGCATCTATAGCAGACACCATTAGGCCATTTTGTTCTATCTACATTTGTACTAATATAGTTCCACTTAAGCTATAGTTATTGCTGTTCCATATCTTAAGGGTAAAGCAGGTTCCTTGAGAAATATCCCTGTTGAACAGCTGTGCTAAAACTACATCCCAGTCACCTTAGATGCACCATAATTCAATTTTCCATATCAATAGTACCTTTTCTTTCTGGAGACATTAAGTTATACTTGAAACCCACCATAGACCTGAGATGGAGCAGCAACGGAGGGCTTTGGACCACAAGAAAGGAAAAGACATTTAGGACAGCAACAGCAGAGCCAACTGCAATTTGCAGTCGAGCACCTTAATATCCAGAGTTTTCATGCTCTGGTCTGAAAAAAATCTGCTCAACATATACAGCTTCTCTTTAATAAGATCAAGGCTCTGAAATGAGCCCAACTTACCTACTGCTTAGCTGGCACTGGATTTGCTAAAGTATTTTTTAGACTCATAACTACTAAGAGTCTTGAAAAGTGCAAGCTTTACTGAGGTCAATGAGGGCAGGAATATTGAAGACTTACTCCCTGGTTCCACAGAGTATAGGAGGGGTTTGCATCCAATCAGTCCTTTCTGCATCAACAACAGGAGTACATCTCGGCCACTACTTTAAGAATCAAATTTGTACTCATTATTATTAGAACTAATGTTCTCAAATTCCTCTAAAATCACTTTGACCAAAAATGGATTTGTGATTGCAAAATGGGGGTAATGAGAACTGTTTTATCCTAAAATATGAAAAAGTAGCAACGATCAAGCACAAATTGTTTCAGAATTGATGGAGGGTGGCTTTGCATAAGTATTGCTGAAAAGCCCAATCACCCGTGTTCCAAAGAGCCAGCTGGGGAGCTCGGGGGTGGCATTTCTCAGGAGGGCTCAGTGCTCTGCTGAGGTTACAGCAGTCCTGTCCTCGGGGAAGCTCTGCTGGATTTTAGCTGGAGCTTTGGACCACTTCCAAAGAGCCAGCTGGGGAGCTCGGGGGTGGCATTTCTCAGGAGGGCTCAGTGCTCTGCTGAGGTTACAGCAGTCCTGTCCTCGGGGAAGCTCTGCTGGATTTTAGCTTTGGACCAAAAGGCCAGAACCCACAGAGAGGTGAAAGGGCATTTTAAAAAGTTTGAGGTGTTAAGATAAATCAGTTCCTGATGACTTGATCTTATTTTTAATCCTCAGGGGCAACATGACACCACATTCCCAGCCTCTAACAATCGTCTGTGGGAACTTAGCAAAGAGAGGTGATATCCCGGAGGAAGGGCATGCAGCGATCAAAACAGCTCATGACTAGAAGCTAGACTTGTGATGCTGAATGCTTTTTTAAAAACAGACACCAAGTTTTACAAATTTTGATTATTTTTTTTTCCCCCCGAAGTGTTAATGTAGAATAATTATATACAATCTGGAATTGAGTGCTGAATGCTTTTTTAAAAACAGACACCAAGTTTTACAAATTTTGATTTTTTTTTTTTCCCCCGAAGTGTTAAGGTAGAATAATTATGTTATATACAATCTGGAACTGATGGAAAAACCCAAGCATGTCCTGGAACGTAGAACAAAGGTAAAAACTTCTCAGGCTCTGGAAGTTAAACTAACCCATGGAAGCAGGAGAAACTAATGCTGGTTACATCATAGCTTCCTGCAGGACTTGTTGCATCTCCTTATTGGGTATATTTGGCTTCTTCAAGGACCTAGACAGTAATGTTCTGATCAAATATAGGTATTTCAGTGTCCTGTCAGTGATAATTGTCCACAGAAACCTATAACTTACTGGATTTCTCAAGTGTTAACTCACTCAAATACATGAATTGAGTTTTCTCTAACAGGGGGGAGAACTGAAAATCCAAATCAGTGAGCAGGTGGGATATACTTTTATTTCTTATCATACAATTCTGCCATTTTGCCCTTGGTTATTTAAGTTATTGAGAAGATTCAAAACAAGTATGGAAAAAAAAACTGCACCGATCCCCAATGCACAACTGCTAATGTCAGATACCTTGTCTGAACTAACATTCTCGATCCCAAAAGAACCACTTTAAACCTCAATGTAATATTTCCTGTAATCTTTATAACACACTTGTATCCTTGTCAAAGTATGAAGCTATGTATGAACTTGGCAACATAAAAAATTGGAGTAACATAGGGCTATACTAAATTATGCATAATACAAGAGCAAGTGGCAGATGGTATTGTAGAGTATGCCGAGATACTGGTATTTATACAATAAGCATTAAAATAAACGTGTCTAGATAAATGAGGTTATTTGCAGGTATGACGCACCTAACGCTGAAATAAATGTTTATTTTCGGGTTGCATGCATCATGCACAGGTTATTTTAGAGGCTGCATCTGTCATATTGCAGGATTGATGTGACGCAGAAATGCAGACACTAGTAAAGGGAGCTCACGGTAGCATGTAGGGGAGAGAGAGATGAGTATAAGGAGACAAAGGCTTCATAAAACAACAGCAAGGAACAACAAAAAAAAAAGCTATCTTGACATCAGGGAAAACAGGAGGGACAAAGGGAGGTGGCAAAATGCTTCAAAATGCTTGAAAAATGTGATCAGGAAGTTAACAGGGACATGTCTTGGGGGAAAAAAAAAAAATGACTGTGAGATATAAAAGCAGCTGCTATGGAATGTGACAGCCACCTAGGAGAGGGGGAAAAACCTAAGGCTCGCGTTTGACATTTCCCTCCTGCCCTTCACTCTACTCTCTTACTAATGAACATCACAAAGTAATTGCACAACTCAAAGATGGGGAATACTGTAAGGAGTCAGACTAGTGGCCACCTCCTCCAGCACTCTTCAAGCCCTCTCTCTTTGGGCTCATACTAATATCTAGGTACTGAAGAGAGCAGTTGAGAGAGGATCTTTCCACTGCCTTAATCAAAAGGCTGCGTAACAAAAATGACTATAGAAAGCAGGGTATACCATTGCCTTAAACTACCCTGGCAGCACTTCCCAGCATATGTCAACAGGTTTTCAACCTTAAAAATCTACTGCCCAAAATAGATGCCTACGTCCATTTGCTTATAAAAGAAGATAAAGATAGACTCAAAAAAAACTCCTGTATTTTTGCGACGGACAGCAGGAGCAGAGCTATAGGAAGAGAAAGGGAGGAGACAGGTCACATTATATTCTGGCAGGTTTTACGTGTAAGAATTTCAAAGAATTATGCAGGAATAAAAGGAAACGTGGAAGAGAGTGACAGGTGGTGAAAACTTGGTGGGGATAACAGTGAGACATGGATCATAAAGAATATTAATGGTGGAGGAAGAATGCAAATATCCCAGCTTCTGAATGAAAGGAGAAATTTCCCCTCTGTAGTGCTCCAGACACGCTGACAACCCCAAATGTTTGAACTCTTTTCCATCTTTTCATCCCTTTGTGATAACATCATTGCTTAGTTTACCAGACATGTAGCTCAAACCCTTTGGGTACTAAGGGAGGTGAAGGGTCTACGCACAAATTAAGCATTTTTTTCCCCTTAAAAGCATCAGAAATAAAATGAATTTAAAGTCTCATTCCACTGGTGCATTTAGAAGCTCCTCAAATAGTCTATTCCAATTCCACAGCAATTCTATAAAACAAAATGAATAGCACAAATCCAGCAAATATATCTCCTGCCAAGATGAGCTCTCCTGTTTTAAAATCTTTTATAGCATCTAATGTATTTATTTGCATCAAGAGGGCATTATGCCAGTTAACATCTGTGTTCTCTAGAGTTGGTAATTCTGCCTCCCATAACTAGTCATCAATTCTGCATGAAAATACACAACTGTCTTTCCACTATAGATTCTATGTGCTGCTCAGTTTTTCCATACACATTTGGAGAAATGGTTGGTGAAATACTTCTGCATAAAAAGATATAGACGAGAAAGGATGAATCAGATGTCTTTGGATGCCCCACCCCTACCTGGGGATGTCATTTATGGACCTTTGGATTCAGATCAGATATTCCATTATGTAAAAAATTAAAGATCAAATCTTCTGCTAATATAAATTGACACAGCTTCTTTGAAATATATAGAATATTTCCCAGGTGTCTATCAGCTTCAGAGTTGGTCCTGAAACCCTGAGGCAGTTCACAGCATGCAAATTAAGTAAATGCACATATACTTTAATGTGGATTAAATTACCTCAACTAACAATAAAATCAAAGCAAGTGTCTCCTCCTGAAAGGCAAACATAACAAATTTTACCAAAAGTAAGGAATTCTCCCAATTTAAAATAGCCTGAAGTGCCAGAATACGTAATCTCTGTCTTCAAATTTAGGTACCTTTCTGTATCTAGCATTAAATGACCAGGGAAGAAACCCATCCTTTGCCTGTGAGAAATTATACAGGAGAGTCAAAATCACAGGATACAGAGAGAGGAGTTGAGATTTGTGCCAAGACGACGGGCAACTGGATGGATCCAATCCATCTGCCAAGCAAAATTATGTAATTCATTATAATACAATGAAAGAGTCAACTTGGTTTCCAGTGTCACCACAAACTTTCCTTCCTTGGCTGACTCTTCCACCAGCCTGACCAACCCCAGGGTGCAGTCACACAGCATTGCTAACTGGCAACATCCTTAAACCCTGCAAGCTAAAACTCTGCCTACAGCACCTAAATCTCGAACTCTCAGCCCTAAAATTCAGTTATTGCAATGACTGGCTTTGTCAATGTCTACGTCCTTTGGACATGGTTTTACGAGAAAAGCTCGCGCTCCTAACAGTATACCTTCTATAAAGAATTACACTGCAATTAGAAATCTATCCAAGAATGCTATTTCTGTGTATGCAGCAGTTAAACAGAACCGGCCAGTCCAATAGCATGGTCTGGTGAACTATCCTACTAGTTAGTGAACTAACCATTGCCTTAATGACAGGTAGTTCATAATTGCCTCTTACAGAAAGCCTGTGGAATATTAGCAGGAGAGGGACTCGCCACTTTTCACTGCTGCATTCAGTATTTGCAGTGCACATTTTATTATCTGAACGTTTCCCCAGGACCCTTTACGACTGCATGGTTGGGATCTAAGCTTTGGTTTCTGCATAGCTCCAATTGTACAAGAAAATAGCTATATAACACTTCAGCAATCAGAACAAGAGATTTCAGAGAAAGTGCCATGTGCTCTGAATATCCGGAGAAGAAGAAACATCTTAGAATGATGAGGTCAACAACATGCCCAGCTTCTCATCAAGAAAACACATAACAGTTTTTACTACTTCTTGAGAGGTTTGTGAGCCAAATTATAGTTCCTATATTATTGTCAAACACAGTACTCAGGTTCCCAGTTTATTAGAGACAGTCATTTTATTTATCTGTTGCGGTTACTGGGGTGTTTTTTTCCCTTCAGATTTCTCTTCAGCTCAGTGTTTTCTCTTGAAATTGTTCATATTTTGAAGAAAAAAACAGATTTATTTCCTTTATACGCGTTCAATTGGTGATATCAGAAAACAAGTAGAAGAATGTGATATAGGTTTCAGGTTACATGCAGGAGCCAATTTTCTAGGATTAATGTCTCAATTAAATGGAAGCATAACTTCAGTATTCTTTTAAAAATGTA
This sequence comes from Calidris pugnax, assembly GCF_001431845.1. Lineage (NCBI taxonomy): Eukaryota > Metazoa > Chordata > Aves > Charadriiformes > Scolopacidae > Calidris > Calidris pugnax. The sequence goes on along the minus strand of NW_015090811.1, from coordinate 3,078,169 downwards.
TATCAAATCGCACTGTTTTTCTCCTTCCTGGCAAATGTTTTAGCTATTTTACAGACCAGTGAAGTTCTGAGAGTCAGTTCGTTTTCTGTCTCAATCACAACAGGGTAGAGTTGATTTTCAAGCTTGTATACATACAGACTTCTTGCAGGAAGATTTATAGCCATCCAACTTCAGTCAATACCTTTGTTAAAGAAACAACAGGGCTTTCACACCAGCTATGACTGTAAACTACTCCTTACCTCACTGTTCAGATTATTAACTCAATTCATTCTGTTGTCTAGAAATCGCCACCTTACAGATTTAGAGACAGTTCTCCAACTCAGAGGGCTGAAGGGGAACCATTCAGCCAAGACACCTTTCCCCTTCCCACTCTCAGCATAAATACTGAAAATGGTTCCAATCTGGTTTCATGTACTGAAAACAGGGAATGCTGCATTTCTACATTTACCACAAAACGGCTTATGTTGGTTTTTTGGGTTCTCACTGCCTGATACAACAAACAAAAGCTAATGAGCAAATCCTGAGTAGGGAAGAAATCCTTTGGGGTTTTTTTTTTCCCCCATTCTTTCTAACACACAGAACTATGGCAGCCAGAGACTTGGGTTTTTTTAATGAAAATCATTATTCTGTTGCTGGGTATTTCAGCACAGGCAAAGCGTTAGCCGGAATGAAGGAACCACATACTAATCTTACATGATTCTAAGAAACTCTCCCACACGCTTGAGTCACGGTCAAGCTGTTTAGCCTAAACATATTGTGATTAATCTAAGTAGCAAGTAGAATTGTTCTTCTCAGCCAGAATATTTTCACTCCACCTTAAGTTTTTTTCCAGTTACCCCAGACCCAAATGCAAAGAGAAACGATCTAGTCAGAACCATCTGAGTAGCCTGATACTTCTGTATAAGAAAGTGCTCTAATATTTTGTGGCAGACACTAGTACCTCCTAATCAACAAACTTACTTCACAACGCAGACAGCAACAACAGGGCCTGTCATTTCCCCTAGAACTGAAGCGCAAAAGCCCTAAATACGTTTGATTTTCTGTCTCAGAACTCTAGATTCGCCAGGTTGTCCCTAAACACAAAATAAAACAAAAGTTCTATTGTTCATTTCATAATTAAACATTTCAACATTGTAGTTTGTTCGAATGGTAATGAAGTATTTTCTATCTTCTTTTGAATGCTTTTTTTTTATTTAAACACTTTTTGTTGTTTAGCAAACGGAGGTATATTCCTGGCTGCCACACTACAAACAATTAAATTTGGCAGATGCTGCACCTGTCACTGTTTTGTGTGTTTCCACATAAGAACAGAGAATTGCATTGGTGCACATTGGTCCCTGTTGATCTGCTTCTGTCATCAAAGCCTTCTTCACAGTTTCTGCTGGCATCCATAAACACCACACATTCCAAATTCTGGCCACAGTCCGAGTAATACAAACTTAAACCATTTATTTCTCAAACTTCATGCTCCAACATCTGGAAAAAATAGCATCTGCAATGCAAATTCTTGAACTATCTTATCTATTAGAAAAACAAGGAATTTGGTTGTGCATCCAGATGTATGAAGTCCACATATTCTAGTAAAGGCAACAGAGCATGATAGAGGTTCATTGTGCTTTACAGAAAAGGTCATTAAACATTTGAAATAGTAATTACCTGCATCTATTTGCTATCCCCTATGACATCCCTAACAAGAGAGTTCTCCTTTATCATGCCTTTTAGGCATTATCTTTCACACACATTGTAACAAGGAATGCAGGAACTTTTTTACTATTCTGATTTTTACATTTTGAAATAAATTATTACAAAATACTTGGGGGGGGGAGGGTGTCATCTTTCTTTTATGAACTTTGGATGGGAAAGTGCAATGTCTAGTAGCAAAAATATTGACAAATATTGTTAGAGTTCTCTGTAAGGAACCATTAATTAAACCCCAGAGCACTACAGTGAGTTAAGATAGCTATTGTTAACTTCTTTATTTTAGAGATAGGAGGAGTCGGCAAGGGGCCAAAAGAGTTATCAAGGCAGAGATATTGCACAGCGGTCAGGCCATGATCAGTTATTTCATAAAATCAAGATCAGACTATGAACAACAGCAGCACCAGCCTAACTGCACTTCCTCTTTTTTTTTTGTCCCTGAGAAGACACTTACTATCAAGTTTAATCATCTGAGATTGTCAAACCCAGGGTTCTCTTATAAAAGGTCCCCTCACCGAAGGGATACGGAATGTTTTTTAAAATTAAAGTCTTTGTACTTCACATTTCAAATGCCTTTTGCTCTCCCTTCTTTTTTGTACCTTTAGTATAAGCTAAAAATATTTTTAATAGTGATTTCCATGGCAATAAGTAAGCTAAGCTCTCAATATCTGAACTTCCAACTAATGCTTGAGAGTTCAATGTTGTGCATTGACTCTGATTTATTTATTACATCCAGTTGAACACAACAGACTGCGCACAGCACTGAGGCTCATCGTGGCTCCCCACAGGGCAGCACAGTGGGGAATTTGGATCCAGCTGGGAAAAGAACAAGGACACATGAAGTGCAAGTAATTTCTTGAAAGCAGTGGTGCTATACTTTAATATATGGGAACACAGCCGTAATAGCTTCTGCTTTCAGCCAGGGGACTGAGGAGTGAATATGGAGGAGTTGCTCTGCATTCTTTCCATGGGCACCTCTAGCCAGTCCTCCTGCTTTGCCTTTTTCTTCAGCATAAAGCCTGTTTTACCTGCATTTTTGCAGAGGCAATAAATCCAGTCCTAAGTGAAGAGGCACAAGTCTTTGGAAATAAACTTGATCGTACCGAAAGTGCCTCCATGCCTTTGGTGAGATATCAAGAAAATGAACTTCCATTGATATCAAAAGAAAACTGTTATTGATAAGACATTAGGAGCAGTTTTATATCTCTGCTTTGTTTTTAGTAAAGAAATATGATATTTCTCTTCAGATCACTCTGGAATATGGTATATGCTTGATTACAGGGGACATAAAAGATGGGCGATCCAGAAAGTCTTCAATGGTTGTTCCTGCTTGACTTGCAATATAAAGGGTGAGGAGCCTGATTTTATAGACCCTAAAATATAAAAAGGACTCAAAATCCAATATACAGCTTTTTGTTGTTGTTTGCTTCAATAAATCTACATTTTATCTTCTCTGCAGGGCACAAGTTTATCTTCCAAACAACGTCCATTTTGAAGATACACTCATCAGCACTGCAGTATAATTTTTTTTGAGGAGTACTGCAGGATTTCTGACTCCTATGGAGTAGGAGGAACAGAATAATATAAAGATTACAGCTTAAAACATAAGTACAGCAGAGTATATTTGCCCTCGCCTTCTGTAACAGACAGTGCTTTGGTATACAGCAGCAGTGTTAGAAAATGCATAGCCTTACTCGAATCTGTAAGAAAAATATCAATATCATGCAGGTGTATATTCACAAAGCATACCAGGTGCAGGCAAATATGCCCGATTCTGAAACTGCACATATCTAGTCACCTGTAATTTACAGCTTCTCACTGACTCGTAGTTTTGCATCTCTATTTAACTTTCCTCAAGTCAAAACCCTAGCTCATCATACTGCACATTACCGCTAAGACCCATTACCACAGCTTGATCCTTCATTAAGGTATCAATATTCATCCCAGCACTCTTTGCTCCAGAATCCCCAATTAAATTACTGCTTTAATTGTCTGCTGTCACTGACAGATAGGTAAGTGCATGTGCCTAGTCCACAGCAGCCACCGAAGGCACTTACCTTAGTGCAGAATTACAGTACAGATTTAAATGTTCTTTCTTTATGCATAAGAAATAGTCATAAATCACTACTTCAGCACAGTCATCTCCAAATGGTGGGGATTTTTTTTTTTCTTTCTTTTCCAACTTGTGATTCACACAACTACTTGCCACTGGCCTAATTTAAAAGTTACAGTCCTTTCTGCTTTCCAATCCGTATCAATATTCTGAGACTACTAATAATCACAATAAGTATTTCTCTAAAAACAAAGGGACTTTGTTAAGTAGCTGTCCATATTTTGAGTGTCTGGGAATCTCTTTTGTGTTTTGATGGGCACCCAAGAATGAAGAAAGGGATTAGCATTTACACACTAAAGTTAGAAGACCAAACTCTGTAAGTTTCCTAGTAAATATTATTGTTTTACTCAGGCTAAGCCCGCCTTTCCATTGCATGCAGAGCAAGACCAACCTGAAATGATGGGGAGTGGTGGTATACACCTGCACATGGTTAAACATGACAGTGCCTCCAACCACACAATATGCCTTTTCTTCTGTTTTGATTGTTTTATACTGGATCAGCGATTTCACTGTGCTGAAGTGGTTTATAGTTCTAGCTAAGTTAAGAGCTGACATTTTAATGGCACCTTTGAGGAATTTATATAGACAAGTCATATGACCCTAACTTGATAACTTAAATGTAGCCCCGAGTAATTCAGCCCAGACCCCAAGGGTTCAGGCAAAATCGTAACTCTCTTTAGTCTTTGAGCCATTAAAATTCAGCTAGACTGTGAAGTTGACAGCTGTTTACTGTAAGGTTACCTCCTGCCTGCCAAATAATAGGGCTGCTATTGGCACCCTTCCACCCTTTTAGTTGAGAAAAGGCTTCCTTATAGTCAGAAAGGAGCTAAAATGTTACCTTCCTCAAGCTAGAAAGGTGTGTATCTTTAAATAGGCTTAAGCAAGATTGAACTGGTCCATTATCTTACTTCGGTTCTTTTCAAAGTAAATGTTATCACAACATTTCAGTGGAATATAAATGCCAAACTGGAATTAAGCCTAGTAATACTAGAAGACCCACAAGAAGATTAAGAGTAATGGCACATGCTCTTCCAGGGCCTCCCAGCTCACGTCTTTCTCAGGATGTCCACATCACTGTGGGAAGATGACTAGGCTTCCTGCCTTGCTCCCTTAGCTATAAATGAAAAGAAATGCTTTCTCCTTTGTCACAGGGGGGAAAAAAAAGCCATCATTTTGTATCACCAGCTGCCAAGAAGATGCATATTAATGATAATAAAAGACAAATGTCATGTCCAGGTCAAGAAAAAGTGCAGAAACATCAGCAAAAACCTCTCATTAGAGCTCCAAACTCTCTTTCTCCTAATTTTGTACTTCTGTGTTTTACTGTTTCTAAAACCACCCTCAAGACTGTTTAAAATGTTTTGTATTACACCAGTATTAGCTAAAAATAGGGTGGGGGGAACAACGTCTCCTCTTCCTTTCTGGCTTCCTACCTCTCCCATGTCATTTCTCTGCAAGCCCATGAGTTTTTATTCCCTGCTACAAACCTCGTGCACCTCATCAAAGAGGACAGACCCTCCTCATTTGTCCTTGAAATCAAAAGCACATGCTCAAAGGTACAGTTTTGAACCACTCAGGACACCACATGCAAACAACCAAAATCCTTCATTTTGCAGCATTTCCAACTCTAGAAGATTAGATAAAAGGGAATAACCATGCTACTGCACCCTCCTATTATATTTTAAAAGAAAACGAGGAGAGATCTATTACTCATTTATCTCACAAAGAAAGAGTCGGGGCCTACCTGCAGGAGCAGAGCTGGCCTTCCGATCCTCACGAGGAGAGCTGCCAGACCACCACTTCCACTGGCTCAGCTGCCCAGCCTGAGGAGGGGTAGGGCCCTCAACGCCTCTCCTTTTAGCATTTTCTGTTAACTAGCTCTAATTAGCAAGACAGGTGCTTCTCATGCACCTGTCTTGCTTGGGTCTCTGGCTGTGTGTAAGAGACCCGGTGTCCCAGCTCCGCGTGGGAGTTGGCTGTGGTGAGGAGCAACTGCTGTGTGGGTGTTTGAGGAGCTGACTGGGAGGCAGCAAGCGTGCCTACCGATACTTCTGAAAATCTTATCTAAGTGCCTCAAACACCACCAAATGTCAGCATAAACCGGAATGCAATTAAGATACTCCTTGCGAACGCACAAAGAAGTGGGTTGTTAGGGGAGCGCTTCCACCTTAAAATGAGGTCTAGAGTGGGTGTTTGTGCAGTCTCATCATGGAGGCACCGAGCCCAGGCCCACCGATGGAGCCAAGAGCTCTGACACCGCGGGCTCCAGAGGAGCTTGCCGATGACAGTAGCCCTGTGTGTTGCGTGCCATCACATCCCTTTCCCTATTATCCAGAGAATTTTGCTAGTCTGGGCTGGTACCATCATCCTCTTCAGCATCCATCAATGGTCTGCTGTTGTGCTCCCAAAAAAAGCAATCCGCACCCTTCATGGGCATTAGGATCGACTGTAATTCCCGTTTATTTTACTTGACTTACTCATTATTATTTACTTGCCTTCCTTGGCTTTTGTGTTGTTCATTCCTCTATTTTCCACGACTAAGATGGATGTTGAATTCTTTGCAAATGGGACTGTTCAACAGATGGCTGTTCAGTTCATGCTCTATTGGATTGATTGTTTGGTCTTTTTATAATTAGATTTTTCTGGTGCTTTGTATTATTTTAATGAATCCTTATTAATGGATGGGGCTAAACAAATAGGGCTTTCCTCAAGTGTAACAACTTCAAACATTTAAGAGCATGCCATCTTATATAACAGTAGTTAAAACCATTTTGGCCTGAAAAACTATCTTCAGACTGTTCTTGTGCACGTGCAGGAAATTGGTTTGGATGCCATTATTTTTAAACAATTAATTTTCTTCAAACCAAGATTATTTTCTTCCTCTAATGAGAATTATAAAACCTGTCAGGTCTGAGGCTTCTATCTTTAGTCATTTTTTGGAATTATGCAAGTCCAGAATTTAAATAGAACATATGGAGGCTCCTCGACTCGGTTCAAAAATGGCAGAACTAATTCCATAGAAAGATTTCTCAGAAAAAGCTGACTTTGAAGCCAAGTGGATCATGGAAAATTTTAGCAAAAAGTATATTTTGAGAAGGTATGAGTTGCTTAAAATGCTGTGTTGCATCTTAATCTTAACTTTACCATTTGCTATCAAGAATGCTATAATAACATTATAATTATCTATAATATCAGAGAATTTTCTGTTCAACCTACTTTAAAGGTAATGCAGTGTGAGTCACTAAAAATTATGAAACTGAATTGCCATTTTAATTTCAGGATATCATTACCTCAACTTGAACGACCCAGATATACCTACCTAGGAAGCAAGTTTTCTTACAGATATATATATTTATATACATGTATATAGTTACATAGACCTTTGGAACAATAGACTCAATCAAATTTAACATCCCCGATCTTTTGGCTAGTGTGGTGCTGGACACTGTGACGAAGTTACTCTGCGATGCTTCTCTTCCCATCTGTTATTTCTCTCTCTGATTCTTGGCAGTTTTTCCAACTGACAACTCGGCGGTGAAGGTCTGAATCCAGCGATCTGAGTGGGTGATATCTATCAATCTTGTGCCACACGTATGCAACATTGCTAGGCAACAGGTAGCAGCATGACACCCACATCCTGCAATTTCCTTTTGGTGACTGAGACTTTTACTATATTAATTACACTGAAATTTATTTCATGTATTTCAGGCATTAACTTCTATGGAAAATATTTTTTAAAACTCTTTGAGCTAAGATTACTTTCTGTTGCATATTGAATGAACAAATATTGGCAACTGATAAAGTCATCATTCTAACAATTGCTAGATATGAGTGTGGTGCATGAAGCCTTCTAAAATTGTAGATAAGTAGGATATCAGATTATTTTGTGTTGAAGATAACTATGCTACAAGGAAAAATTTTTGCAAGGACTTCAAAACATGAAAGACATAAAAATATAAAGCGAGGAGATAACTAGGGAGGAAGTTCTTTTTTCTCTACTTGCTTTCTCTACTCTTTTTTTTTTTTGCTGGCTTCTCTTTTTCAGTGGTTAGGATGCTACAGAGGGACTAAGCTACAGATTTACTTTCATGCCCCATCACAGACTTTTTGTGTGACCACAGGCAGATGAAGCTACATTATGCTACAGAGAGAACGCAAGTGAGTTGCACTCACTTTACTTCTCTTGAATTAGCCTAGCTTAGGAGAAATAGCCAGCCCTTCAGCATTATTACACCCTTGCAGGTAATGTATTTTTCTATGGATCTGGGATTTCTCAAAGATGTGTTCCACAGTTATTTAAGCTGCAATAAACTGGGTCATTCTACACATTTAATTTCGAAATAATTTGCCTGTCCTTTCTGAATACACAAAGGAAATCCCTGAAATGTACTCAAATGGAGCTAGTCTATTTGTTGTAAAGTGCTTGTGTTAGCCACTGATGAGTAATAGTAAGTTCAGCTTTAGTTCACACCCTCTGAGAAACCAGTCAAATCAAATTAACAGCAGCAGCACACCCATATTCAAAGTTTTGCCAACAGACAGAACGTTATTCAGGGCAACCCTTGAATTACAACCCAAACCATCTCTGCAGCAAAACAAGGCTCTTTGAAGTTTCAAATGATCCTGAGTGCTCATGAGCGATCAAATTACCATTACTTGCAGAACTACCATTGGTTTCTCTCTTGTCTATGGCTAAATGTGAGTAATTCAGGATACCAGTATGATTTATGAGAACTTGAAAACAGCCTTCATCAGCTTGGGCTTCAGGTTCTCACCTGTATCGCTTTATCTCCCACAGTGTTTGAGAGCTGCGCGTAACTTGTATCTGCAGGTACATAGTTCCTTGGTACATGCAAATGCCATATCGAGGCAGATAGTTCTATAAACAGCAGCTTAATTTTTGCTATATTAAGACAAATGGAAAAAGGGAAGAACACTCTAAATATTTGTGTAATTTTGGGTCAATGCGACAAGTACACTTATAAACTGTATTTTGAAAGGCAACTATTTTTATAAATGAAGTATCTCTAAAGTGTGTCCATGGAACACTGAGTCTTAGCATCGTTTAGGGTGCAACCATGACCAGCAGATCCACGTCCATCTGAGAGATATTTGCTGCTGTTACTCTCCAGGTTTTATGTTCAGGTTATAACTATGACTGGAATGTACTTTCTGTACAGAAATTTTATCTGTGTACAAAGGGAATGACTTCAAGAATTTGAAAAGCATGAAGAATTTCTTCTTTTCACCTGCAGCTGTCCTCTCCTGACATTGGTTCAACACTGCAAAGGGAAGAAAATTCCAAACCTGAACAGTAGATCTGAACCAGATAAGAAAACTGTTGTACTTAACTGTGAGGTGCATCAGGAGGAAAACAAGAGAAGAGTTGCTTCACAAGACATTTTTCCTCTCCCTTTAGGCTTAAATATCGATGTTGGGATAGTACCAGGTGGGTAGGTTTGTTTGAACACATTAAGTTCTCCTGGATGACAGGTGGGCTCCAGAAGGAAAGTCCAAGTGGACACACTACCTACTATCCCAGAGCAGCAGGTCAGGAGACAGTCTGTGACTCCTTTGCTTAGGCAGCAGCCTGGATGAGGTGTTGTGAGACACCAGCTGCAGGTCCAGCTATGATAAATGAGATTGGAGAACAAGCTCTTCAGTTACCAAACCCACCTTTTTAACACTGAATCCTGGTGGCCTAAGGGAAAAAAATGCAGGCTGACAAACACTCGTAAAAATCTGGATGAATTTTTTTATTAGTTTTTCCCTGTTGCTGCACATTTTTGTGCCAGACATGAGCCCAGTCGGAGCAGAAAAGCCTGCCATGTTTGCAAGTACCTGTTGGTAGTCAAACAGGAGCACGACTTTGAGAGTCAGAATTTATGACTGAAAAAATACTGTCGTTTAAGCAACGGGGTGGTTTCAGTTGTCCTGTTAGTATTTGGATTTTTGTAATTTCTGCTAAGAATTTAGCAGGCAACATCAAAAGCTTTAGCTTGGGGAATTCATAAGCAGGGATATGATTAATACAATTTCAGATGTATTTGTAGAACATGCAGAACTTGCTGTGGGAACTGATAATTTAATTAGATTCTGGTTTATGTGATTCATATACCTAATATTCTGAGTACTATATTAAAAAATAAATACAACTTAATTTTTCATAGGGCATTGCTTTGTTCTGCTATACAAGCAAACCGTTGATTACATGGAAGTCTCAGCTTTGATTGGCTGTAAAAATTAGGACCTCATTGTACTGTGAAATAGCTTTCAAATACAGCTAAAGAAAATGGGCTGCATATACATAAATACATAAAATCCCCAGGGAAAAATTAACACCATATTTGGGAATTTTAAGTTCAAGCCAACAAATCATATGAAGTCTTGAATACCAGTAGCTTAAACAGAAAAAAAAATGTTCTTCATAAACTATTTACAATACGCATTTCTTAAAATGTTAACTTTCAGTTTTGCACCAAGATTTAATGCAACTGGCAAGAGACTTTTAAGCAAAGTCTGCCTCATATCTCTAGGCTACATACTGTGATCAAAAAAAGCACTGGGTTTATCATTTTAATAGACACGATGCAGCTGTAGTTCTGTGGCAGTCAATGAAACGACAGCAGTGAAAATAAGAGAATCAGGCCCACATTTATTAAGTAGAATAGAAACATTTCTTTATAGGTTCAGAAGACAATATATGTCTAGATGTATCTGATATGCAGGGAAAAGCAGTTTTCTGCATAATTTAAAATGTATATGCCTTGGGTATCTCTAAAATCTATTGTAAAACAAGTTTGCTGTATTTGTGGATACCATGAAGGTCAAAAGGATTTTATAGACTTTTTTTCTTATTTAAACAATGCTTCAGCGATCAAATTCTACAGATTGTTAAAACCCTGTAGATACCTGCAACTAAGCAAAACTCTTACAATTTACAATAAATACAGTGGCAGAGAGCCATAAATTTGAGTTCACAGAAATTTAAGACTTGAAGATCTAAGAAAAAAGAATTCTTTGGCAGAAGAGACAATATTTGTATAGATTTTCTAAGCAAAGCCAAGATCACTCCCCTTCCAATTGCCTCTAGAAAGCACAATGTTACGTGTGCCACCTATTGCAAACAGGTAGTAGTATTTGTTATAGTCTTTCAGAACCCATTGCATCCAACGTGGAGCCTCTGCAGAACCCCAGCTGCTGGGTTTTGTGCCAGGGAAGAGAGAGAAGTGCAGCAGGTAAGCTGTAAAACCACACTTGTACCGAGTCAATTCTCAGACTTGTGTAGCAGAGAGCTGGGAGGAAGCCCTCATGGGGAGGCTGAGGCAAACTTCACTTTGTTGCAAACCTGCCATGCATGAGGGAGCAGAGAGACCAGGGGTACGTCCCAAATGGACCCATTTCACAGAATTTCTCCTTTGTAAAGTGTCCATCGGTGCTGCACCTGGATTCTGTCCAAGTCAGGATGGTTTGATGCTTCAGGAGAAGCAGACACAAGGGTGTGGTTGCAGAAAAAAGGAGCAGTATGATGAAGCTGTCCTTTTTTTCATAAGAGGCTGTATCAACTGGAAATATTTCTTCCAGGGAAGTGTCAGGAATTTTTATTTTATTAGAAAGTTCAATGGGATTTAGTATGTTCATGTGCATGATTACTCTGTCTTTGTTGTCAATTTTCAGATAATCTGAGTCTGAGCGCTATATGTTTCTAAAATTTAAAACACCAGAAGTATTTTGGCACTCAGAAGACATCAACATCTAAAGCAGCTTGGCTTTTGTTTGCCCTGCATCCATTCCCATCCTTTACTCCTCATCAGAGTGGACAGAGAATGCTACCAGATTGCAGGAGTGACATTTTGCTTCCGCACAGGGCAGCTGACAGTAAAAAAGACAATATAGCTATGTATTGGGCATATGTGGATTTTTTTCCCAGTGCTGTATGGTTGCCTTCAGCTTCACGGAGCGATGATTTTCTATTTGCTTTTAAAAAGCTAGAATTATCTTGAAGCTATTTAGCCATTAAATTTCCTCAGTACATACATGCATACACAGATAATATAACTAGAAGACAATGAAAAGAATAGCACAGCTTGATTTCTTATTTCTTTTGTTGAATTGTTTCAAGTTCTCTTCTTGGAGGAAGATGTGTTTCTAATAGTTCCAGTTGGAATATACAAAACTAATGATGTACATTGCTAATGCACAAAACAGATTTCCTATTACAAGGAGCCTTAGACAATAAACATATAATGAGTCCGCAAGTAATTTCTCACTGAAAGCTAACGGTTCCAGAGTCCTTGACCTAAGTGTGGGGTGCTTTTTGTCAAGATGGCCAAAGCCATCACAAGTACATAAATTGAAAACGGGCATAATGACTACATCAATATGTCCAGAAAACTATTCAGACTCATGAATGCAATCTACAGTAAGATCAGCCAAGGTTATCACCAGATGTTCCTTGTCCCACATGCCACAGCTTGATTGTATTGTAATTAATTCAGCTGAAAAGTCTCTGGGAGAACTGTGTTTTCAGCACAATTTCAAGCTTGGTCTCAAATACCAGAAATCATTTCCAATTTCTTAAAACATCCTAGACAAATGTGAAAGTCTGCAGTTAAAGTATGCCAAAAAGTACTTATAAAAATTGCATTTAAAGAGCATTAAAGGAGTATTTTCAAAGTAGTTCTGATTAAAGCTAGACCTTTGGTGTTCAGAGACTTAGGAATGTGTAGCACAAAGGCTCAGGGCCTCATTCAGTAAATTATTTGCCCCAGACCTGCAAGTTTAGAGGTATAACAGAAATTTAAGCTCAGGTTTCTGCAGCAAGCCATGGTAGTATTTATCCAGTTAGCCATCCATAATATGAACAAACAAAAAAGTCAATATTTCCCAAGGTATTTTACAGCTCATCCTCTATTTTTTTACAGCATATCGGACCAAAAATGTACTATATTCTTGTTGTGAAGAAAGATGCTTTAGTTATTTAAAGTTTGAAGTCCATTTAAAAATGAATTTCATTAAAGTCAGATATTCGCAGGCATGAAGTTAAGACATAAATAAAACAGAACATATTTTTATCGTAATATACCACTTTATTTTGCTGCAATATTTGCAGAAAGAACACATTGAAATTCACTTCCAAACTGCTTTAAACCTAATTCTGGACAATACAAGCCTGAGACAAAATGAGATATGTTAAAAATTATGGTTCTGGTTTTCAGAGGTATTGACCACCAAAGCCTATATTTAACTTCAGGTAGAATTGTGTTCAGCATGTCTGAAAATTGGGCCCTAAATTAAAGATAAGTGTTTTTACCTGGGCAACATCCCTTTAAGTACCACCCACAAATTATATAGTGATAGTTCTTCCCATAGGAAAATCGCCTTTTGGATTATTTTAAGATAAAAGCACAGACCAATGTCAGCCCTCTTACAAGCTGCATACTAATGCAAGGAGGGGAAGGAAGGATTTATTTGGAATCTTCTAATTGACCTCAGTGGAATTGGGCCTGGACCCATTAAAACATTTATGAAAAGCAGTTATGAAGCATGAATAGTACCCAATCTAAAACATTAATGTCTAGGTAATATTAAAAGTAATTTGTTTAAAAATAGCAGGGAGGGGAGGAGCGGGAGCCTGGCTGGATTAAGGACTAAATTCCTCCAAGTTTCTGCTGGTCTTTTTACCATTATTTTTTAAACAGTTGCAGAGACAGAAGATGCTGTTTTTCCTTCGGCTTCTCCTTCCCCACCACTGACCCAAGCATTAGTGATACTTCTCATTTTCACCTCAGTCCTGCATTATCCCAATTTTTAGACCAGTGTGCCAACATATCACAGCTTCATCCTTTCTCAGGAATGACGTAGGCAGTTAAAGGCATTAAAACAAATAGGCCTCCCAAATTAATGTGTTTTGCAGGAAGTAAGTGTGGGGGCATCCAAAGCCAGAGGGTATGTTCAGGATAAGCGGATTCAATTCCAGGGTATCACAAAATGTTCTCCATCACCACAGCATGGCAGAAACCTTTTCTTAATGTTATGATAGATGCTCTAAATATGCCACTTACTCAGAGTTATTGGATATGGGAACATGCTAATCTACCAGTAACGCAAGAGCCTATACCTCATGAAGGGCACAGCTACCAGAGAGGTAACTGCCTCCCGAAGGATTTAAGAGTAGCTGCGTAAAAAAAGCTGCTGTAAGTGTATGATCTGTAGCTAACGTGGAAATCCTCTAGCAAAACTTAGCCCAGCTAACAATGGGAAGTTGCAAGTTATAAATGAAAAGCAAACAGATCGATAAGAAACATCTGTGACCCTCCCTGTCCAGTACATCTTCTCTCCAGTTCCCAAAGCACTGACTTCTCCTCTGGTCCTTTACGATTTGTTTCCAGAACGTCCCAAAATGAACAACGACCATATGCACTTTTACCTTTGAACACATGAACGTTGCGTTGCGTCTCTTCAAAGGTGGAAGCGCCATGTGGTCATCCGAGAACTATAAAAAACAGACTTTCACAAAATAAAGTAGCAGCCCAGCTTTTGACCGGAAAAGATCTGCAAGAGTATATGATGCCAATGCTTATTTTCTCTACTGCTCTCAGAGGGAAGTAGCAGCAACAAGATGAGTCATCTCACCAAGGGCCGGGACTGCTCCCATCCAAAGGCTACCCATACCACTCTCCAAAGCCCTCCCCTGGCTGCTTCTGGCTACCTGCTATTTTTCATGGAAGCATTTAAGACAAGTCATTTTGGAAATGAAAGGCAAAGCATTTTGATTTGAGAACTTTGTTTCAATGTCTCGTGAAAGGTGTGGTCTCCACACTTCATGTGCTTGTGTTTAATTCGCTCCCTGCTTGGGCTATGTATCACAGAAACCAACAGAGCCTGCTTCTCAGATCAGTCATATTTTAATCAAACACAACTACTTTATTTTCCTGTTTATTTTTCAGCCAAAAAATATATTTGGGGGGTGTGTGTATGTGCATATTTTTAGTGAAGAAACAAAATCTCCACTAAAAAATACCTGACAAACACTTTTCAAGTAGGCCCACTTTTTATTTTTTAAGGTCTGTTCCTAATAGGGAATCTTTGATGTAGTCAGCAAGACTCTTCCTCTGTCTAGAAGACCTATTGATATATAGCCAAACAGAGAGCAGAGAAAAAAATCCACTCTTGTATGTCACTGGACTCTTAATCTGTTTTATGAGCCTTAAACACTACAACTCTTTGCACAGTAGAAATTTCAAAAGATCTAGAAACTCCATTTTTTCTCCTTATGTGGCTTTTCTAAACCAGAAGTTTTACTTTTCATGAATATTTTTAACTAGCACAAACCTTTTTAGGCTTTTTCTTACATCTATCTTTTGTCAAGGAAGAAAGAAGCAATCCTGTGAATCAGATCCCATGTGCATAATCACACAACTATACGAACTAATCGCATCCATAAAAAGCATTCGGTTCAAACATTGCTGTATAGGGAATGCTTAGCCTTAAAAATTATGCTGTTTGGACTAGCAACTTTGGATACATCTTATGAGCAATCCATCTGCACTAGTACTTTCTTTTTTCTTTTTTTAACTTAAATCAGGGGACTTGAGCAACCTGACAGTGTCTATAATAAGCCTGCTGATTACTTCACCTTTTGTAATTCTTGCTTCTCTTTTTGTTCTACATTTTTGTTACGCAAAGTTGCACATTGTTATAATGCTCTAAAAAATTAATCAGATCTTGATTGCCAACTAGGAAGTTTAGAGTAGTAACTTCAACCAAGTTTATAAGGAGTTTCAAATTTGTTGCTCCATATAGAGCCATCACCCATCATAAATAATGCAAGTTGGGTGGGCTGGACTTCCTACTTAGCCTGGGAGGACTCATTTATAACACAGATTTGCCACCTTTGCTTTTAGCCACTGAGTCATAGCCAGTCCTGGGGTCTCTCCATGCAGGTGGGGGAGTGGTAGCAAGCAGCATGGTGTCTGGGGACGAGGGGTGGTGGGCCCATGGAGATGCTGGAGACATGGGGGACACTGGGTGGTGGCAACAGGTAGAGTGCCAGGGATGTAGGGGACACCAGATGATGAGGACAGAGCAGGGCCACAGGGTGGTGGAGACACAGAGATGTTGGGGACATTGGGTGGTAAGGATGTGGGAAACACCACGGATATGGGGGACACAGGGTGGTGAAGATGCAGAGTTTGCCAGGGACAGCAGCTGGTGAGGACATGGGGAGGTGTGGGACACCAGGCGGTGGGGTCTCCAAGGATACCTGGAATGTTGTCTTTCAAACCCTGAAACATTCCGCCAGGCACTGCAGCTGCCAACAGCAGACGGAGACCTAACGGGTAAGTGAGAAAGCTGCCTGTCTCTCTGCCGTGCTCAGGAGGACTCTAGGTGGGGCCTGGGTTATCACATCTGGAACGTTTCCCTTGGAGGAATAACCAGGTATTAATATCTTGCTTCTCCTGAGCTGGCTGTAGCTTTGGTGCTTGCGGTGGGGATAGTCCTGTGAGGGAGCACAGGGCTCCTGTCCAACACAGAGGAAACCTATCACTTCTCCTCTATCACCTTCATGCTTAATGGGATGGAGACTAACGAGGGAGCAGCTTTTCATTTTCTTCATCTCACCCAAATTTACAGTCCAGCCTCAGCACCTTCCAGAGATCACAACGGATTTCTTCCAGTAACCTCCTCTCCCACCTACCCAAACTGCCTTGTTTCTTTCTGTCACCTAAAATCAACCTCTTTACGTCTCAGCCATCTCCATTCAGGGTGCTCCTCTGGCAATATGGAGCTTTTCAGGCCCTTGTCTCAGCCACTCTCCAGTGCTCTCCATACATTCCTCTCCCATTAGTCATGTAAGTTTAAAAAATAAAAAAATCATCCTTGAAGATGTAGATGGAGAAGGGTCTTCTCCTTTTTTGTTTCACTTTTCTTTCCATTTTGCATCTTCCTTCCAGTCCCATTTCATTCTAACTACAGCATTATGGGTTTTTTTGAGGAAAACAGTTTAATTATTGTTTATTGTTTATCTCCCTGGATCCTATCTTCAAATTACTGCATCATGAACAACCCCCTTAATAGACACTAGGAAAATTCACTTGAGGGAGAGGCACTGTGAATACTCCAACCACAGGGAAAGCTTCGATGGGAGCTGGCACGCTGTTAGCCACCAGAGAGCCCAGCTAGAAAGTCCCAGGAAGCTCAGTTTCATTAATTCTACTCATCAATCAACCACATTTCACACCCCTATTGTCTTCCTTTATTTCTCTAGTCCCTCCTCAGATCTTCATTGTTTCTCCTGTCTTACTAGCCTTTTCCATTTTATTTTTCCTCTTTCTGTTTCTTTAGCCCCGCTGCACTTTTCCCCACAATTTTTTTGCTCTGCATTTTTGAGCCAGCAGATCAGTAGGAGCGGGTAGGATGTGATGATTCATTTGTCTAGGTTTCACCTCAACTGTGTAACTAAAGTAGGGAAATTTAGATGCCATATCTAAGTTGCTGCACCTGGGGAAGCCAATGTGCAGAGGAAGCAATAGGGCTGAAGCTACTGGGTGGAAAAAAAAAAAAAAAAAGCCTGGCTTGAAAGTAAATTTATTCATTTATCTGCAAAACAACATTTTTCTAGCAATATGGCACATTTGTTCTGTTTTGAGATTTTGTATCTTAGTTACTTCATTAATTGTGCTGATTTTGTTTTGTGTTTCTTATCCACTTGTCTCCCTCTGTTCATGGGATTCTTTAGTCCTTGGCACCTAAGAGGATCGCTCGGCCCCGGGGTGGGACTGATGTCTGTGAGGTTTATGCCATTTTCTACTCTATTCTGAAACACTTGTTGAACCTTTGCAGTGTTCCAAGTTGTGAACATAACTCCAGCACACCTTCCTCCATCAGCTCTGTTTTGTGGCCTGCAGTTACAGTTTTTGTCTGGGTTAGAAGCAGCAGAGATTTCATATTTTACTGCATTTTTTAAATGCACTTGCAGAATTTCTTTAAAAAGTAGGGTTAACAAGTTGCTCTGATTTAAGTGCGTTCAGCAATTTAGTCTCTTTACAAATTAATAAGGACCTTACTTAAAACCCTTTTCTAAGCCTATTTTAGAACCCTTTTTTTTTTTTTATCATGTACATCAGTGGAGCTCAGGTCCAGAGGAGCATGAATATACCTCCTCCAGTGGTCCAAGGTGGGAAGAAACCTCTGCTTACACTCAATGGCCAGAGATGCCAGTGGTAAAAGTCAGGTTGGGGGGATATAGACTTCCCATTATATTTAAGTACAACACCTTCCAGCAGGTCCAGTTTCTTCCATTTTCAAGATAGTGGGCAGAAAGCATTCACAAGGAAGATCTGAACTGGAATGACTGAGCTGGGACATGTAAAAGCACTTAGGGCTGACTGCATCAGGGACAGCCATGCAGTCCCCTGGTGTGCTCCTACTTGTGTGCCTCAGCAAGCTCAAGGGCTTGGGCTGAGCCAGTTCTTCACTTCCCAAGCACTTCCCCAATGGGAAGAGCTTCCTATCCCAGCAGAAAGAGTTCTTCCAGAGCCCCCAAGGCGAGTACAAAGGTGCTGAGCTGGCTCAGTACTATTTTTTAATGGGACTTAGGGAAAGCAACTGCAAGGAACCCTAAAAGTAAGAAGCTGATCTGCCATGGGTCTCCTGTATGCCTCTGAGTAGGATTCATTTCTCTGAACCTCACTTCTGTACCCTATTTTACCCCAAGGAATACTTCTTTCCTCTGCTTCTTCTATTGAAAAACATCTTTTACAATGAATATGTGGAAGTATAATAGGAACCTGATCTCAGATGGCACCATTTAATTTTATTGCAATAATAGTAATAAACGTACGAAGCACAAACAATGTGCTCAATGTAGAAATAGATTTAATACATTTAACTGGATTTTGAATTGGTTCTCCATGAATGGACACCCATTCTTGTTCAGATCAGAAGTGGCATCTCAGATGGTACTTTGGAAGATGACAGAATACCTGTCATCTTCATACTAGGATAAAGTAGAGAAGGAACATTAAATTTCCACTCCAGGCCTGTGAAAAGGATTTTTTTTTTTTTTCAGATACTTGGATTTTATTTCATTATGTTTCCTTTTCTTCGTTTAATTTAATAATATGTTCCAAATCTATTTATCCAAATGCATCTGTTTTATACTTGGGGAAATACAATCTGAAAAGAAAATGTTACTTTTTTCCAGTAAAGTTGAAAGAATGGAAGGCAACTAATTTTAACATATTGCCACTTAATGTCATCTTGTTTGCTGATAAAATACATGGTAAAGCATTTTCAGTAATCACTTCTTGAAACAAAACAGAGCTTTCCTGGCTAATAATGGAGCTACATTTATTTATTTATAGGATGTTCATCATTCTAATTCCTTTGTGTTTCACAAATATTAGTAAGTTGACCCAGGCGGCACTGAAAAGAAGTGAAGTCTTATTAGCTCCAGGAGGCACAGAAATCACATGATCTGCCCCCACTTACCAGAAAGATGCATGGAAAGGATAATTGGAATGAAAAAAAAAAGATAAAGGTAGTCTTATTACAGCACCAAACCAATAAAAACATCCCTCTGTCACTCAATATTGTTAACCTTAAACATTAAATATCCTCGGGCAGGCAACCAGGAACATCCATCCAGACAAAAATGGTATTTTTTTTTAACAAATACATTCTTTGATTTCCTTCCTTTTATTTCCTGAGCCTTTACATGATACTTGAGTTATATTTCCAAGCTTTTTCCTGCAGCCAGGAGGGCTAGAGAAAGTATTTTAAAAGAACATTGAGATTGTCATCTAATTGCATACCTTCTAGAAACCGAGTTATAAACAGGCTGCTAAATAAGATGAAGTCTGCTGTATTTCAGGGTGGCCATACTGCTCATTCCCTATTTGCACTGCGTTCAGGAATTATAAAACCCCAATGCATTACAAGAGGATCAATAAATTAAGTATTTTATTACATATGTTCCTTTTATGGTGCCTAATCCTTAAATGGTCATTAGTTACATCTGTGCAAATCGGTGGTATTGTCAGGATATCCATGCCTAAGCTTGCAAAACTATTTAGGTAATATAGATGAAATACTGTTGTAATGGTATTCAAATGTGACCACTGACAAACTTTTATGGGCAATCTCCGGACACACGTAAAAGCGAGTCTTTTAAAGTGTTTTGCATCAGTTTATTTTTGCTGTAACAAAGTCATCAGGGCTTTTACCAACTGGTTGAAAGGGCACGTAAGGCCAACAATGAGGAAGGCGCGGACCATTGTTGTTTTGAAAGAATATGCAGGCAATTCAATGTAAAATATTTTGCTGCATTCCTCGTCTCTTCGTTATAAATATAAGCCCCAGCTCTGTAACTGCTTGTTTGCATGTCTAATGTTATGTGACTCTGCGAGAGTACTCACTCCCAGAAAATTAAGATGCTGCATGTGTGTGTTTGCAGGACCGTGACCGCGAGGAATACTTGCTCAATGTAATAACTACCAGTTGAAAAAGAAAATAAAAATCAACTCTAATTGTGCCCATTTAAATTCAAACACTGAAAAATAGCTTAAATATGGTATTTCGGGATGTAAATTTTATAAAAAGTCTGAAGATTTTAGGATTCTGTTAGCTCTTTAGTCCCTCCGTAACGAGGCTATTACATGGCATCGCTCACATTGATGTTGAAAATAATGCAGCTGCAAGAGCAGCTGCAGTAAGAATTCACAGAAGCCAGGATGTAAAGCAGGCCCTGCTCAAAGTCCCTGCCTTTGGCTTTCTGTTGTGGTTTGGTTGTTTTTTTTCCCCTTATTTATTAGCTTAAATCCAGCATCCTCTGAAATGATGCCTTGCTGCGAATAACCGAGGGTTAAAGCTTTCATGGCTTTACTTAGCCTCACAAATGAAAAACCTGCTATTTACTGTCTTCTGCAAACCAGAGCCACTCTGACAGCAGCAGATGCTGGGTGGTTGTCGGATTTTGTTTTTTCAAAATGAACAGTCCAGGGTTAGTCAACATAAAGACAAGTCAAGAAGAAAACACAGCCTCAAAAAGGAGGACCCTAACCCTCAGGCCTGGAGAGGATAACTGACACCTCGATTCTTGTTGGTTCTTTCATAAAAAGGTTGATAGCAGATAAAAACAATTTAAAATCATGTTGAAACGAGATTTACACATAACTTAAAACCAACAGGAATAAGTCACATCCCTCAGTCTTTCATAGCCACCTTGTAAGACTCTCAGAAGAATAGTTCCCAGGGAGATTTACAGTAACAGACATTACAGAGAGACAAAGCATCATCATTCAGCTCCCCACGTACAACAGCCTGTTAATCCAATAGATTCAGGTACTGCCCAAAAGTGACCTGTACTCAGGACACAAAAGCAATTGCAAACCCCTGCTCCTCTTTGAATCTAAGTTTTAGAGCTAAGAGAACACCCTGGAAAATCTCTGCTCATGGCAAAGCTCATAACATGATGTTTGCCTCCCAGGTGTAGCCACACCAAAGACTTCAAGTTTCTCCTGGCAAAATCAGCTGGAAAAAAGGAACTGATATAGTTCTCTTTCAACTGATGTAACATGTTCGGTCACTTTACTTCAAGTTAATATTCAGGTTGCAATATCTTGCATCCATTGGAGCTTTGCAGAATTTTCTCAGGAAGGTCATAAAATCAAACATTAGAGTAGTATAACTTAAAGGTTACAAAAGCACGGGACAGAATCAGCGTTAGTCTGTGACAGCACTGGCTCCAGTCCTGGTGTGGTTTAAAGGAAATAAAGGCAAGAACCAACCACACATTTAATAAAATGAACAAAACCATGTTAGAGTCCACTGCTGGATCAGATTTTTTTTGTTGGTTTTTTAGTGGCTCACAACCACCACTGGATTTTTCTTGGCTGTCACTGCTCTTACAAATTTGTGCTGCTGCAAAGCCCAGGTTGGCTCACACGTCCTGAATGGGAAATTTGTACCTATAGAACTTGTGCCATGTACCTTTCTATTCATCAAGGGAAGGAAGAAAAAATTCCCTACTGTTCTTGTAGCACTTCAAGGTTAAAATTCATATTGACAAAAATAATGCAGCAGAGATAATAAACATTCACGGAGATTAAAATAATTCCACAAAAGGCAATTTCTTCACTGAAAAATGAAGACACCAAGCTAAAAGAAAAAATTAAAACCAGGAGCCATACTAAGAAACTAAAAGCTGTCAAAGAACTGCCTTGAATGTTAATCTGAGCTATTTCAGCCAGTCCTTTTTCACAACCTTTTCTTTCCTGCTAACTTTTATGTTACAGCTCTATTGCCTGTACAAAGTTGCTGAATTGAAGCTCTGCCTGTCAGGAGCTCTCATCTGTGCACGCTTTAGCTCTCAGTGGTTACTGCACTTGCTTCAGCTGCCACTATTAAACCGTTGCATGTCAAATTACAAAGCAATTAAGGGTGAAATGCATAGCTGTAAGACATGGGTTAAAAAAACCTCCAGAAACCCTAACTCTAGATTTTCTAGGTTTGTAATGATGACTTTGGAAAGTATTAAAATAACTTTTTAATTAGTATAATGCTCAAATTACTCACATGTCCATCACCTGGTGTCACATACATTTTTTATCTTTCCGTCTTTCTCTTTTTCCTTCCTCCCAGGCTCTTTTTTTTGCCTAGGAATATTTGAAATTCATTATTCCACACTGTGAGAAATGGAATAAGCATAACTTGAACATTTGCTAAAGCAGCTAATGAAATAAGGAGGTGGATAGATAAACTATCTGAATGTTTTATTGTATATTCTGACCCCTGAATTTTGCCTCATTCTGTAGAGTATTTCTGCAGTAATACTCTACCTGAGATGAAATCCCTTGGAGGTATATCATTAATGTAAGGCAACTGTGGTGGTATGAAGGAGCCTAAAGGATGGGTCAATGATATCTGCCACCATTGTGCTCTGAATCAGGAGCCAAAGGGACCAATGCACAGCTATGGCTAACTCATTTAATATCTCTGCTTAACATCTCTGTGTCCCAGTGGGACTCATAGTATTTAATTACATATCTAATGGGAAATTCAGCCTCACCCTGTGAATTATTGTGCTTCTTCAATTTCTTTTATATTGTAGAAGCACAGCACTTCACAGGACTGGTCCTGCCATGAAAATTAATTAGTTTATGCCTGAACAGGGCTTTCAACATACAGATCATTCTGTATGACAAAGTAATATTGGATAACAAACTGAATTATTCAATTGAATTATGGAGCCATAAGAAAATTATTGTCTCTTATTTTTAATCAAGCAGACTCCAAGCCAGATTAGTCCCTGATGATGATGATGCTTAGGCTATTTCAACAGGTCTTATTGCCACCAGAAAAGTTTCTCCCTCTTTCTGCTCCTGTGCACCCTAGAATTTTCACTGCTGTATGTATAAGCCACTGAGTAAAGCCAGTTCTAGGTTTCAGGACAGCCCATACCTTCGGTGAATAAAAACTGTTAAGACAGTTTGTTGAAGGTAAATAAAAAGCCTTGTTGGTTTGGAAACCAACCTCTCCGCTTCAGTTTGAGGTTTTTTGTAAGCATCCTGTTTAACTATCTCTCACTGCAGGGGTACCTGTGTTTAAAACAGCTCTGAAAGTTTGAGAGAATTAAGCACCAGTAGTTCTGCATTTCTCTTCATGGCATTAGGAAAATCTCAGGTTATAGATGTGCATATGATTTCATATGCATGAATGCTTCAGTGCCCTCCCACCAGTTATCAGACTTTTTATTAGCCTCCATAACCCAAGCAGAAGAATTTCAATACTGCCTTTAAGGGTGACTTGAGCAGAAGCTTCAAGACAAATTGTACTGCTAGGGTCATAGAAATTCAGTAGCTAACTTGGCAAAAGAGAACTTAGTTTTGTTTGCTGAGGTATACAGAGGTATGTTGTTTGCATGGTCATCTTTGCAAAGATGAATTCCTGATCATGGGAACCCATTTGTAGTCAAGAGGTTCATCAGCTTCCTTCTTTCCAAACTTTCTGAAATCTTTGGGACAGATCCGTGTTGATTTATACCAGTGGAAGATCTGAACAAGGTTTTTAAGATTTCCCATGTCTCATTTAGGATGTAGTCTCCATGCACCCCTGCTGTAAGAGCATCCTCATTAGGAGAAAAGCAGGAGGGACTCGCCAGCACCTGCTGTCTGCTCCCTTGTTCCCTCGCCCTCCATTGTACTCTACTGTTTTTATGGTTTTTCTTCCATTTATTGCTCTTACATTGGAAATCAGATATAACAGTCATAAAGAACAACAACACCAAAGAAATAAAAGCCACAACAATAAAATACAAGGAAAAGGAATTCCAGTTAATGACATCTATCTAGGGACATTCCCCCTATGGAGCAGCGGATCAATATGGAAGGACATTCAGAAAGAAGATAGCCCCTCAGATCACTAAAATTCACTTTGCATCTTGAGATAATGGCCTTTTTAAACCTTTGCTTAGTTTCTACCTACTTGATGACTTCCCTTTCTTCTTTTTCCCAGCCTCATGCCTTCCTTTTCTCCCTGTTGCTCCTTTGGTTGACTTTGATTTGGGGAGCTTTTTTTGTGTCAGTACTAGAGCAAAGAGTTAGGCACATAAAGAAAGATATCAGATCCTTTACTAAGTGTCCAATAAAAGCGGTGACTTACAAAGCTCCAGCACTGATTTGTCAAGTTTCTGTACACCCTGGTTTCATTCCAGTTACGTAGAGTTAGCAAAAGGATCACTATCATAGTTGTTCAAATGGAATAGTCCTACTTAGGAGCTTGGATGCTGCAGCTACTGTTATACCTTATAAAACATCACAAGAGGTAGCAGAGTTCTGCCTTTGGTGAACAGAAACACCAACAGCTAAAACAGTAGTTCTTATCTAACATCTTTTTGATTAACAGGAGTTAATGAGTGGGACTGAGGGGACAGTAAGGGGACATCCATCCTGAGGTGGTGACCAGCAACTTGAGTTGGTTTCAATCATGGTAACCTGTTTGTCTGGTATAGCTAGAGCAAGAAAAGGATCTGTATTCTCAGCCACATCTCTCTTGCTCTGTGTTTTGATCTCGGTACCAGCGCAAGGTGTCAGGCACCTTCTTTGCCATGGATCTGAGGGCTGATATGTTTTGTGTACTGCACAATAGCTAATGGAAGTCGTTATAGGTCTGCCAATGTTCTCCTTTGGGCTTGGGCTTTCCTAGAGCCTGGTCCCGTAGGAATGTGATTATTTTGTGAAGTGAAAGAGAGCTCTCTCTGTACTCTGAGCTCTCATTGAATTCCTGCCTCATACCAGAGGCAGGGCTGCCCAGAGCAGTTCTGAGATGCAGACCTCTTAATAGCACGTTGGCAGATCTAATCAAGCCCACAGCACAGTCTGCGGCAACCCTCCTAAACCAAACTTTGCCCCTCTGCACTCGTTCTTTAGAAGTACTCAGCTCCCACCATTTCAAAGCAATCTTTTCAGAAAATCAATAGTTCTTCATCTCCTTCAGAATGAGAGCAAGTAGGACACTTGGACGTTTGCTTTGTAATCTCTTCAAAAATTGCTTTCTTGTCTTCCCAACAGAATTAGGAAATATTGCAGTACCAAAAAAAAAAAACCCAAAAAAAACCACTCAAGCTTTTTCAGCACAACGTCTCAGTTGTAGGACCAATCTTTGCATTCCTTTTCATTTAGGGATTACCCTAAGCTCAGTGCTCTGTTTATACCTTAGGCACACACATACATCCTTGTTCCTCGCACAGAAGAATTATTTGTTCTCACAACTCCACTTTTCAGGAGCCTGCTGTAGAAACCTTTGCCATTTCAAAATTTCCGTTTTCTCTCCCTCTTTCCTCTCAGTGGCCCTTTAGCTATGAAAATGAACCGCTCTGCTCCCGCAGTGCTGAGCTGCTGAATCCAATCAAGGAAGGCTGGCCAGGCTTCACATCCCCGTCAGACACAGCGTTGACCTTTTTTCCCTAATTGACAATGCAGGGCTTTGTGCTAATAGGATGACATCATTACGCAGAGCTGAAATGCTCTCCCTGCTGTCTCTTTTGTCTCTCAGTATTTTTTCTCCCACACTTCTAGAGGAAGTATTTTGCCAGGAGGGAGTGTAAGGATGACGGTTACACCATGCCTAAAAAACGTCCTCAGTTTCTCTCTCTTCATTTTTCCTCAGTCACACTAGTTACCGGCCACGTATCCTGAGCCCTCGCCATGTAGTGAATCTTTTCCTTCTTCCAGGTTGTGATCACTGATGCTGCTTTTCTGCATTTGCTTTGCCTCCCCGCCCTGAGATAGGCTGCTAGGGGGAATTCTAGTTCCTTCTTGATTTGGATTTAGAGTTGTAGTTTTTAGCCCACTGTCCTTTTGCAGCTCTAATTTTATTCGAACAATTTGTCCGTAAGATCCTTGTGCATCTCTACTACAATGAATAGTTAATTGAGGTGCCTAATTTTGTGTTATATTGTTGGCAGTTAACTTTTGCTGTGATACTCAGTAATATAAAATTTTTAAATACTACTTTAAAGAATACATGGAGGGGAGGAAGCCCCAGAGAAATGGAAAATATTAAGAGCTTTGTTTTAGCTGTCTTGTGAGGTCAGCTCACCCATTTCAGCCACTACTATAACCCTTTAAGATGCTGCACCAAAGCTTAAAAACTTGCCTTAATGCTCGTTATAGATTGGTAACCATGTGCCAAAGAATGTGGTCTTGGCTAAGCCAACAAACCAAATAAATACGTATGATGGGCTTTCAGTGGAGAAGACAGAGCAGAAATTTCCCAGTTCTGCCTATGCCCCTGTCTTTTTCTCCTCTCCCATGGCTGACATACTCCAAACTCATGGTATATATTTCCAGCCTGCTTCAGTGACTAATTAAATGCATTAGCTCAGACCCCAGGTACTTCTGTGATCTGTTTACCCTAAGCTGTTTTAATTTGCACAGAAATGCACTAGAAGCCGCAACAGTAGAAGAGAAGGGTAGTATTGACCAGCTGGGAGAAGCAATCTCTTAAATCACTCAAGCTACTTCCACAGGACCATGGCTGTCTATATCCTTCCTGCAAGAAACGCCAGCATGAAAGATAGGAGAGACAAAACATAGAGTGAAGAAGGGAAAAGATTCAGGAGGGAGAGGAAGCAGATCCCATTACTATTCAAGACTATCCAAAGCTGGCAGGAACAGGGATTTATCTATTTTCCTTTTTTTCCCAATCAATGCCCAACTATTTCATAGAAGAATCCGGGATCCCTGGACACACAACTTCACACCATCCTTTCCTTTCTGCATTTAAGCACTGTTCAAGAAGGCAATAACAACCACTTTATTTAACATACCTTGTGAAAACTTGTCTTGTTTATTTTAATTGTATTTCCTATTTCTTTTTGCACGTTATCCTTAAAGACACGTTAAGGATTTTAACCAGGATTCATTTCTTACGTTCTATTTCTGTCGTATTTACCTTCAACTTAAGTTCCATAAGCTATTGTGAATAATAGAAGGAATTGGATTTACATTACTTTGAACAACAATAAGCCTAAGCTTACTTCTTTGCATAAGAGAGCCTGCTAAGAGAGGACTAGCTATCTGATAGCTGTGAACCATAATTATAATACAGTTTAATATTTCTCTTATGTCTATAGCCTAATGAGATTAGTGCGTTGTTGTACTCAGCACCACATAAACAATTAATATGTGAGTTTCAGCTTCAAAGCCCAATTAGGATAATATGGTTAAAACCCTGCAAACTACTATGAAAAAAAAAAAAAACCCAAACATGATTACCCTTGCCAAATTTCAGCCCAGAGCCTAATTTATTATTATTTTTTTTTTATAGACAGGTTAAATACAGTGAGTGAAAACAGTATTTAGGGTGGAAGTGCTGACAAAACCTTTACTGCAGCAATGTGGACAATGCAGCTGTAATAATGGCAAGTGTGCCCTTATCACAGCAAGAAAAATGTAAGGAGTTCTGATTTTGCATTTTTTTTTTTTTATCATGTACATCAGTGGAGCTCAGGTCCAGAGGAGCATGAATATACCTCCTCCAGTGGTCCAAGGTGGGAAGAAACCTCTGCTTACACTCAATGGCCAGAGATGCAAGTGGTAAAAGTCAGGTTGAGGGGATATAGACTTCCCATTATATATAAGTACAAGACCTTACAGCAGGTCCAGTTTCTTCCATTTTCAAGATAGTGGGCAGAAAGCATTCACAAGGAAGATCTGAACTGGAATGACTGAGCTGGGACATGTAAAAGCACTTAGGGCTGACTGCATCAGGGACAGCCATGTCACAGGGACATCCTTGTGTGCCCCTCGGCTTGGGCTGAGCCAGTTCTTCACTTCCCAAGCGCTTCCCCAATGGGAAGAGCTTCCTATCCCAGCAGAAAGAGTTCTTCCAGAGCCCCCAAGGCGAGTACAAAGGTGCTGAGCTGGCTCAGTACTATTTTTTAATGGGACTTAGGGAAAGCAACTGCAAGGAACCCTAAAAGTAAGAAGCTGATCTGCCATGGGTCTCCTGTATGCCTCTGAGTAGGATTCATTTCTCTGAACCTCACTTCTGTACCCTATTTTACCCCAAGGAATACTTCTTTCCTCTGCTTCTTCTATTGAAAAACATCTTTTACAATGAATATGTGGAAGTATAATAGGAACCTGATCTCAGATGGCACCATTTAATTTTATTGCAATAATAGTAATAAACGTACGAAGCACAAACAATGTGCTCAATGTAGAAATAGATTTAATACATTTAACTGGATTTTGAATTGGTTCTCCATGAATGGACACCCATTCTTGTTCAGATCAGAAGTGGCATCTCAGATGGTACTTTGGAAGATGACAGAATACCTGTCATCCTCATACTAGGATAAAGTAGAGAAGGAACATTAAATTTCCACTCCAGGCCTGTGAAAAGGATTTTTTTTTTTTTTCAGATACTTGGATTTTATTTCATTATGTTTCCTTTTCTTCGTTTAATTTAATAATATGTTCCAAATCTATTTATCCAAATGCATCTGTTTTATACTTGGGGAAATACAATCTGAAAAGAAAATGTTACTTTTTTCCAGTAAAGTTGAAAGAATGGAAGGCAACTAATTTTAACATATTGCCACTTAATGTCATCTTGTTTGCTGATAAAATACATGGTAAAGCATTTTCAGTAATCACTTCTTGAAACAAAACAGAGCTTTCCTGGCTAATAATGGAGCTACATTTATTTATTTATAGGATGTTCATCATTCTAATTCCTTTGTGTTTCACAAATATTAGTAAGTTGACCCAGGCGGCACTGAAAAGAAGTGAAGTCTTATTAGCTCCAGGAGGCACAGAAATCACATGATCTGCCCCCACTTACCAGAAAGATGCATGGAAAGGATAATTGGAATGAAAAAAAAAAGATAAAGGTAGTCTTATTACAGCACCAAACCAATAAAAACATCCCTCTGTCACTCAATATTGTTAACCTTAAACATTAAATATCCTCGGGCAGGCAACCAGGAACATCCATCCAGACAAAAATGGTATTTTTTTTTAACAAATACATTCTTTGATTTCCTTCCTTTTATTTCCTGAGCCTTTACATGATACTTGAGTTATATTTCCAAGCTTTTTCCTGCAGCCAGGAGGGCTAGAGAAAGTATTTTAAAAGAACATTGAGATTGTCATCTAATTGCATACCTTCTAGAAACCGAGTTATAAACAGGCTGCTAAATAAGATGAAGTCTGCTGTATTTCAGGGTGGCCATACTGCTCATTCCCTATTTGCACTGCGTTCAGGAATTATAAAACCCCAATGCATTACAAGAGGATCAATAAATTAAGTATTTTATTACATATGTTCCTTTTATGGTGCCTAATCCTTAAATGGTCATTAGTTACATCTGTGCAAATCGGTGGTATTGTCAGGATATCCATGCCTAAGCTTGCAAAACTATTTAGGTAATATAGATGAAATACTGTTGTAATGGTATTCAAATGTGACCACTGACAAACTTTTATGGGCAATCTCCGGACACACGTAAAAGCGAGTCTTTTAAAGTGTTTTGCATCAGTTTATTTTTGCTGTAACAAAGTCATCAGGGCTTTTACCAACTGGTTGAAAGGGCACGTAAGGCCAACAATGAGGAAGGCGCGGACCATTGTTGTTTTGAAAGAATATGCAGGCAATTCAATGTAAAATATTTTGCTGCATTCCTCGTCTCTTTGTTATAAATATAAGCCCCAGCTCTGTAACTGCTTGTTTGCATGTCTAATGTTATGTGACTCTGCGAGAGTACTCACTCCCAGAAAATTAAGATGCTGCATGTGTGTGTTTGCAGGACCGTGACCGCGAGGAATACTTGCTCAATGTAATAACTACCAGTTGAAAAAGAAAATAAAAATCAACTCTAATTGTGCCCATTTAAATTCAAACACTGAAAAATAGCTTAAATATGGTATTTCGGGATGTAAATTTTATAAAAAGTCTGAAGATTTTAGGATTCTGTTAGCTCTTTAGTCCCTCCGTAACGAGGCTATTACATGGCATCGCTCACATTGATGTTGAAAATAATGCAGCTGCAAGAGCAGCTGCAGTAAGAATTCACAGAAGCCAGGATGTAAAGCAGGCCCTGCTCAAAGTCCCTGCCTTTGGCTTTCTGTTGTGGTTTGGTTGTTTTTTTTCCCCTTATTTATTAGCTTAAATCCAGCATCCTCTGAAATGATGCCTTGCTGCGAATAACCGAGGGTTAAAGCTTTCATGGCTTTACTTAGCCTCACAAATGAAAAACCTGCTATTTACTGTCTTCTGCAAACCAGAGCCACTCTGACAGCAGCAGATGCTGGGTGGTTGTCGGATTTTGTTTTTTCAAAATGAACAGTCCAGGGTTAGTCAACATAAAGACAAGTCAAGAAGAAAACACAGCCTCAAAAAGGAGGACCCTAACCCTCAGGCCTGGAGAGGATAACTGACACCTCGATTCTTGTTGGTTCTTTCATAAAAAGGTTGATAGCAGATAAAAACAATTTAAAATCATGTTGAAACGAGATTTACACATAACTTAAAACCAACAGGAATAAGTCACATCCCTCAGTCTTTCATAGCCACCTTGTAAGACTCTCAGAAGAATAGTTCCCAGGGAGATTTACAGTAACAGACATTACAGAGAGACAAAGCATCATCATTCAGCTCCCCACGTACAACAGCCTGTTAATCCAATAGATTCAGGTACTGCCCAAAAGTGACCTGTACTCAGGACACAAAAGCAATTGCAAACCCCTGCTCCTCTTTGAATCTAAGTTTTAGAGCTAAGAGAACACCCTGGAAAATCTCTGCTCATGGCAAAGCTCATAACATGATGTTTGCCTCCCAGGTGTAGCCACACCAAAGACTTCAAGTTTCTCCTGGCAAAATCAGCTGGAAAAAAGGAACTGATATAGTTCTCTTTCAACTGATGTAACATGTTCGGTCACTTTACTTCAAGTTAATATTCAGGTTGCAATATCTTGCATCCATTGGAGCTTTGCAGAATTTTCTCAGGAAGGTCATAAAATCAAACATTAGAGTAGTATAACTTAAAGGTTACAAAAGCACGGGACAGAATCAGCGTTAGTCTGTGACAGCACTGGCTCCAGTCCTGGTGTGGTTTAAAGGAAATAAAGGCAAGAACCAACCACACATTTAATAAAATGAACAAAACCATGTTAGAGTCCACTGCTGGATCAGATTTTTTTTGTTGGTTTTTCAGTGGCTCACAACCACCACTGGATTTTTCTTGGCTGTCACTGCTCTTACAAATTTGTGCTGCTGCAAAGCCCAGGTTGGCTCGCACGTCCTGAATGGGAAATTTGTACCTATAGAACTTGTGCCATGTACCTTTCTATTCATCAAGGGAAGGAAGAAAAAATTCCCTACTGTTCTTGTAGCACTTCAAGGTTAAAATTCATATTGACAAAAATAATGCAGCAGAGATAATAAACATTCACGGAGATTAAAATAATTCCACAAAAGGCAATTTCTTCACTGAAAAATGAAGACACCAAGCTAAAAGAAGAAATTAAAACCAGGAGCCATACTAAGAAACTAAAAGCTGTCAAAGAACTGCCTTGAATGTTAATCTGAGCTATTTCAGCCAGTCCTTTTTCACAACCTTTTCTTTCCTGCTAACTTTTATGTTACAGCTCTATTGCCTGTACAAAGTTGCTGAATTGAAGCTCTGCCTGTCAGGAGCTCTCATCTGTGCACGCTTTAGCTCTCAGTGGTTACTGCACTTGCTTCAGCTGCCACTATTAAACCGTTGCATGTCAAATTACAAAGCAATTAAGGGTGAAATGCATAGCTGTAAGACATGGGTTAAAAAAACCTCCAGAAACCCTAACTCTAGATTTTCTAGGTTTGTAATGATGACTTTGGAAAGTATTAAAATAACTTTTTAATTAGTATAATGCTCAAATTACTCACATGTCCATCACCTGGTGTCACATACATTTTTTATCTTTCCGTCTTTCTCTTTTTCCTTCCTCCCAGGCTCTTTTTTTTGCCTAGGAATATTTGAAATTCATTATTCCACACTGTGAGAAATGGAATAAGCATAACTTGAACATTTGCTAAAGCAGCTAATGAAATAAGGAGGTGGATAGATAAACTATCTGAATGTTTTATTGTATATTCTGACCCCTGAATTTTGCCTCATTCTGTAGAGTATTTCTGCAGTAATACTCTACCTGAGATGAAATCCCTTGGAGGTATATCATTAATGTAAGGCAACTGTGGTGGTATGAAGGAGCCTAAAGGATGGGTCAATGATATCTGCCACCATTGTGCTCTGAATCAGGAGCCAAAGGGACCAATGCACAGCTATGGCTAACTCATTTAATATCTCTGCTTAACATCTCTGTGTCCCAGTGGGACTCATAGTATTTAATTACATATCTAATGGGAAATTCAGCCTCACCCTGTGAATTATTGTGCTTCTTCAATTTCTTTTATATTGTAGAAGCACAGCACTTCACAGGACTGGTCCTGCCATGAAAATTAATTAGTTTATGCCTGAACAGGGCTTTCAACATACAGATCATTCTGTATGACAAAGTAATATTGGATAACAAACTGAATTATTCAATTGAATTATGGAGCCATAAGAAAATTATTGTCTCTTATTTTTAATCAAGCAGACTCCAAGCCAGATTAGTCCCTGATGATGATGATGCTTAGGCTATTTCAACAGGTCTTATTGCCACCAGAAAAGTTTCTCCCTCTTTCTGCTCCTGTGCACCCTAGAATTTTCACTGCTGTATGTATAAGCCACTGAGTAAAGCCAGTTCTAGGTTTCAGGACAGCCCATACCTTCGGTGAATAAAAACTGTTAAGACAGTTTGTTGAAGGTAAATAAAAAGCCTTGTTGGTTTGGAAACCAACCTCTCCGCTTCAGTTTGAGGTTTTTTGTAAGCATCCTGTTTAACTATCTCTCACTGCAGGGGTACCTGTGTTTAAAACAGCTCTGAAAGTTTGAGAGAATTAAGCACCAGTAGTTCTGCATTTCTCTTCATGGCATTAGGAAAATCTCAGGTTATAGATGTGCATATGATTTCATATGCATGAATGCTTCAGTGCCCTCCCACCAGTTATCAGACTTTTTATTAGCCTCCATAACCCAAGCAGAAGAATTTCAATACTGCCTTTAAGGGTGACTTGAGCAGAAGCTTCAAGACAAATTGTACTGCTAGGGTCATAGAAATTCAGTAGCTAACTTGGCAAAAGAGAACTTAGTTTTGTTTGCTGAGGTATACAGAGGTATGTTGTTTGCATGGTCATCTTTGCAAAGATGAATTCCTGATCATGGGAACCCATTTGTAGTCAAGAGGTTCATCAGCTTCCTTCTTTCCAAACTTTCTGAAATCTTTGGGACAGATCCGTGTTGATTTATACCAGTGGAAGATCTGAACAAGGTTTTTAAGATTTCCCATGTCTCATTTAGGATGTAGTCTCCATGCACCCCTGCTGTAAGAGCATCCTCATTAGGAGAAAAGCAGGAGGGCTTCGCCAGCACCTGCTGTCTGCTCCCTTGTTCCCTCGCCCTCCATTGTACTCTACTGTTTTTATGGTTTTTCTTCCATTTATTGCTCTTACATTGGAAATCAGATATAACAGTCATAAAGAACAACAACACCAAAGAAATAAAAGCCACAACAATAAAAGACAAGGAAAAGGAATTCCAGTTAATGACATCTATCTAGGGACATTCCCCCTATGGAGCAGCGGATCAATATGGAAGGACATTCAGAAAGAAGATAGCCCCTCAGATCACTAAAATTCACTTTGCATCTTGAGATAATGGCCTTTTTAAACCTTTGCTTAGTTTCTACCTACTTGATGACTTCCCTTTCTTCTTTTTCCCAGCCTCATGCCTTCCTTTTCTCCCTGTTGCTCCTTTGGTTGACTTTGATTTGGGGAGCTTTTTTTGTGTCAGTACTAGAGCAAAGAGTTAGGCACATAAAGAAAGATATTAGATCCTTTACTAAGTGTCCAATAAAAGCGGTGACTTACAAAGCTCCAGCACTGATTTGTCAAGTTTCTGTACACCCTGGTTTCATTCCAGTTACGTAGAGTTAGCAAAAGGATCACTATCATAGTTGTTCAAATGGAATAGTCCTACTTAGGAGCTTGGATGCTGCAGCTACTGTTATACCTTATAAAACATCACAAGAGGTAGCAGAGTTCTGCCTTTGGTGAACAGAAACACCAACAGCTAAAACAGTAGCTCTCATCTAACATCTTTTTAATTGACAGGAGTTAATGAGCGGGACTGAGGGGACAGTAAGGGGACATCCATCCTGAGGTGGTGACCAGCAACTTGAGTTGGTTTCAATCATGGTAACCTGTTTGTCTGGTATAGCTAGAGCAAGAAAAGGATCTGTATTCTCAGCCACATCTCTCTTGCTCTGTGTTTTGATCTCAGTACCAGCGCAAGGTGTCAGGCACCTTCTTTGCCATGGATCTGAGGGCTGATATGTTTTGTGTACTGCACAATAGCTAATGGAAGTCGTTATAGGTCTGCCAACGTTCTCCTTTGGGCTTGGGCTTTCCTAGAGCCTGGTCCCGTAGGAATGTGATTATTTTGTGAAGTGAAAGAGAGCTCTCTCTGTACTCTGAGCTCTCATTGAATTCCTGCCTCATACCAGAGGCAGGGCTGCCCAGAGCAGTTCTGAGATGCAGACCTCTTAATAGCACGTTGGCAGATCTAATCAAGCCCACAGCACAGTCTGCGGCAACCCTCCTAAACCAAACTTTGCCCCTCTGCACTCGTTCTTTAGAAGTACTCAGCTCCCACCATTTCAAAGCAATCTTTTCAGAAAATCAATAGTTCTTCATCTCCTTCAGAATGAGAGCAAGTAGGACACTTGGACGTTTGCTTTGTAATCTCTTCAAAAATTGCTTTCTTGTCTTCCCAACAGAATTAGGAAATATTGCAGTACCAAAAAAAAAAAACCCAAAAAAAACCACTCAAGCTTTTTCAGCACAACGTCTCAGTTGTAGGACCAATCTTTGCATTCCTTTTCATTTAGGGATTACCCTAAGCTCAGTGCTCTGTTTATACCTTAGGCACACACATACATCCTTGTTCCTCGCACAGAAGAATTATTTGTTCTCACAACTCCACTTTTCAGGAGCCTGCTGTAGAAACCTTTGCCATTTCAAAATTTCCGTTTTCTCTCCCTCTTTCCTCTCAGTGGCCCTTTAGCTATGAAAATGAACCGCTCTGCTCCCGCAGTGCTGAGCTGCTGAATCCAATCAAGGAAGGCTGGCCAGGCTTCACATCCCCGTCAGACACAGCGTTGACCTTTTTTCCCTAATTGACAATGCAGGGCTTTGTGCTAATAGGATGACATCATTACGCAGAGCTGAAATGCTCTCCCTGCTGTCTCTTTTGTCTCTCAGTATTTTTTCTCCCACACTTCTAGAGGAAGTATTTTGCCAGGAGGGAGTGTAAGGATGACGGTTACACCATGCCTAAAAAACGTCCTCAGTTTCTCTCTCTTCATTTTTCCTCAGTCACACTAGTTACCGGCCACGTATCCTGAGCCCTCGCCATGTAGTGAATCTTTTCCTTCTTCCAGGTTGTGATCACTGATGCTGCTTTTCTGCATTTGCTTTGCCTCCCCGCCCTGAGATAGGCTGCTAGGGGGAATTCTAGTTCCTTCTTGATTTGGATTTAGAATTGTAGTTTTTAGCCCACTGTCCTTTTGCAGCTCTAATTTTATTCGAACAATTTGTCCGTAAGATCCTTGTGCATCTCTACTACAATGAATAGTTAATTGAGGTGCCTAATTTTGTGTTATATTGTTGGCAGTTAACTTTTGCTGTGATACTCAGTAATATAAAATTTTTAAATACTACTTTAAAGAATACATGGAGGGGAGGAAGCCCCAGAGAAATGGAAAATATTAAGAGCTTTGTTTTAGCTGTCTTGTGAGGTCAGCTCACCCATTTCAGCCACTACTATAACCCTTTAAGATGCTGCACCAAAGCTTAAAAACTTGCCTTAATGCTCGTTATAGATTGGCAACCATGTGCCAAAGAATGTGGTCTTGGCTAAGCCAACAAACCAAATAAATACGTATGATGGGCTTTCAGTGGAGAAGACAGAGCAGAAATTTCCCAGTTCTGCCTATGCCCCTGTCTTTTTCTCCTCTCCCATGGCTGACATACTCCAAACTCATGGTATATATTTCCAGCCTGCTTCAGTGACTAATTAAATGCATTAGCTCAGACCCCAGGTACTTCTGTGATCTGTTTACCCTAAGCTGTTTTAATTTGCACAGAAATGCACTAGAAGCCGCAACAGTAGAAGAGAAGGGTAGTATTGACCAGCTGGGAGAAGCAATCTCTTAAATCACTCAAGCTATTTCCACAGGACCATGGCTGTCTATATCCTTCCTGCAAGAAACGCCAGCATGAAAGATAGGAGAGACAAAACATAGAGTGAAGAAGGGAAAAGATTCAGGAGGGAGAGGAAGCAGATCCCATTACTATTCAAGACTATCCAAAGCTGGCAGGAACAGGGATTTATCTATTTTCCTTTTTTTCCCAATCAATGCCCAACTATTTCATAGAAGAATCCGGGATCCCTGGACACACAACTTCACACCATCCTTTCCTTTCTGCATTTAAGCACTGTTCAAGAAGGCAATAACAACCACTTTATTTAACATACCTTGTGAAAACTTGTCTTGTTTATTTTAATTGTATTTCCTATTTCTTTTTGCACGTTATCCTTAAAGACACGTTAAGGATTTTAACCAGGATTCATTTCTTACGTTCTATTTCTGTCGTATTTACCTTCAACTTAAGTTCCATAAGCTATTGTGAATAATAGAAGGAATTGGATTTACATTACTTTGAACAACAATAAGCCTAAGCTTACTTCTTTGCATAAGAGAGCCTGCTAAGAGAGGACTAGCTATCTGATAGCTGTGAACCATAATTATAATACAGTTTAATATTTCTCTTATGTCTATAGCCTAATGAGATTAGTGCGTTGTTGTACTCAGCACCACATAAACAATTAATATGTGAGTTTCAGCTTCAAAGCCCAATTAGGATAATATGGTTAAAACCCTGCAAACTACTATGAAAAAAAAAAAAAACCCAAACATGATTACCCTTGCCAAATTTCAGCCCAGAGCCTAATTTATTATTATTTTTTTTTTATAGACAGGTTAAATACAGTGAGTGAAAACAGTATTTAGGGTGGAAGTGCTGACAAAACCTTTACTGCAGCAATGTGGACAATGCAGCTGTAATAATGGCAAGTGTGCCCTTATCACAGCAAGAAAAATGTAAGGAGTTCTGATTTTGCACTGAATGAGCCATTACTTATGTCTATCACAAAGAAATAAGAGTACTGAACAAAAAAAGATACATTAAGGTGGCGGATTTTTTTTCCCCAAAAGAAAACTAAAAATAAAAAAAAAAAGATCATATGTGACTCAGGCTTTCAAACAATAAAAATAGGAAGATAAAAGAACTAGGTTGCTTCATTGCCTAAAGAAATGGCTAGAATCTTAAAAAGTCTGCAACCTGATTGTGAGAGACTCACTTTATGGGCTGCTAAGAAGGTGCTGACCTTCGTCATCAATAGATTGTCTGAGCCTTTGTGGTATTCAGCAGTAAAGGAAGTGCTTAAAAAGTCATCCCGCTGAAAGATGGACTGGAAAAATCTCCAGTTCGGATCTCAGCGTAGCTGCTGTTGGTGCACACGCTCATTCAGAAAGTCTATCTGTAAATCTAATACAGATAAATCTCGCTTCATTTTTAAGTGATAAAACTGGAACATCCTCACCTTCGAGATGGATCAGGATATCTGGAATTCAATATAAGTGAAATTATTATAGAGGAGGGCAGCTAATGACCTATCTGTTGTGGGGCTTTGGATGTGTTTTTTATAGTACTATATTTCTCTGTCTGTACTAGAGGACATTGAAGGAGTGGGATAACACTCGTACAAGTACCAGTGGTATAATTTTCTTACACTTGCTCCATAGTTTTGGATGCAGTTTTGTCTGATCCAACATTTGCACTGAAATGAACTGTAACAGATAACTGCCCTGTGAATTCAAATGGCCTTCTGGGAGAAAAAGACTATTATAGATGAAAGAGTTTGGTTCCTATAACTTTCTGGAAAAGTCCCATCACTGTCTAAGTCGTATACCAATACAGCAGTTG
The DNA here is from genome assembly GCF_001431845.1 of Calidris pugnax. Taxonomy (NCBI): domain Eukaryota; kingdom Metazoa; phylum Chordata; class Aves; order Charadriiformes; family Scolopacidae; genus Calidris; species Calidris pugnax. The sequence continues at coordinate 3,039,657 of NW_015090811.1, read as the reverse complement.
TCTTTATATGTATCTTCTAGCAGGGTGAATTAGCCTTGGAGGGGGACCAGGCTAACACAACTCTGCTGCTGCTGGTACCCAAGTGAGTTGCTGAAAGACAGATGGGGCATCTTTGCATAAAATCCGTGTGTGTGGCAGATACAGTCACGCTCTGGCTGAAAAATGTTGTGATGTTATCCCTCTAGAAACCGCACAGTGTTGAACATTCACAGCAGAGAGCACAAAATACAGATGGACCACTAATGACTAGAGCTTCTGGGACAGCAGCTGAGGTACAGCCAGACCATCCCGAACGAGGCAGCTTGTACCTTATGCTGCAGAGGAAGTGAAAATAAAACATAACAGCGACAACAGAAATCTCTGCCAGTTTTGATCGGGGTAGGGGGGGGAAGGAGAATTATTGTTCTCTCCCGATCTGATGCTTAATTTGTCTCTGAGTTTTAGCAAGGGGTTGGTAGGGTGCATTCAATGTCAGAGCACGGGTCCAGGTGGACACAGCTGTCGAGTGGTCACTGTAAGGAAACTTGTTCAGAGTAGGAAAAATAATCACTGAGTCCCCTTTCTGCTTCCTAGAGCTGTACCACCCCTCTAGACCACCAAACCATGAAAGCCTGGGATCCAGCAGGCCAGCACTGGGGAATCTCTCCTTGAATTTGCTTCTCTCTCTACAGCCTCTGCCATGAAAGGCAGCTGTGATCCTCAGAAACAGTGACTTCTGCTGTCTGCTGAAAGATTTTACTGAAATAGGGAAACAGACCTCTCTCTGAAGTGCAGCCCCACAGAATTCACGTCTCAAAGAGCCGGTAGCAGCAATCTGATGGTTCAGTTTCAAGGCAGCTTAATCCCCTCTGAGAACTGCTAGAAGAAATTCCTCTCTCCCTGCCCTCCACTAAAATCAATGCTGAACGTAGCCCACTGGTTCTGCCTTGCTATATGCAGATTAAGGAAGGCAGCGCTGCAGTCTTTGGTGTTTAGAAAGGTTTTACTTCACAACTGTAAGGGCAAAAGCTTTTCTGGTTGAAATCAAAGTTTAAATTCTGAAGGAAAAAAAAGAGCTCATCAAAGAACTGGCAAAGAATTTAACAACTAGGTGCCAGCTGAAGTGCCAGTGTGATTTATCAGCAGGTTCCTCTCTAATCTGATGTGAGATAATGGAAGAAGGTGTTGAAAGCAGAATCAAACTAGATACAGAACAAAAAGCATAAGTAATAGGGTTCATAAGATCATGCACATAAGGAAGTTTACGTTATCTAGTAGGCAGGCCACTCTCCCCAAGAAGGTTTTCTTAGAGACCTTGGGAAATCAACAGACAAAACCAGAAGATTTTAAAAGATAAATGATCTTATGTTTCTTCTTTTCATGTAACCCATCTCTCCATTTGAAGAGATGTGGTTTCTTCACCGACAGACCCAACAAAACACTTGGCTGTAGTAACTGGCTGTGCCTTGAACAGAGAGGTCTCTTAGCAAAGTTCAGCCCTCAAATAAGCAAAAAGCTGAACTGGCTTATGACTAATCAGGAAGATCATTCCTGAGAGCTCACAAATTTAGAGCAGTTTCCTTCTGACTATAGAGCTAAATTGTCTAGCTATGTTCCCCTGCATAGTGATTCATTAGAAGCATTTTACAGTAAACGCTTCCAAAATAAAAAACAGACATTTTAACCAAAGTCTCAGGAAAATACTTAACTGACAAAGATAATGATTTTCTAAAAGCTTTTCCCTGGAAGTGTTTTTTTATTGAGGCAGTGATTAAAGTGAGCCTGCCTGAGTTATAACGTGCTTCCATTGCACAACCTAAAGTCGAGTTAATCAGTTTGAATACCTAAAAATACAATAGGAGCAGTCTAAATCCAGTTGATACAGCAGAGATCATTTCAGGTGCTGGTCCACTGGAAAAATATCCATAAGCAATTAAAGAATTACTGGTCTGTATTTCACAGTTTATGCTCTGGTTTTAGGGTTGCTTTTTATTCCATATTAAATTATTTTAACCTTGTTAAGTCAGTCTCATAGCAAACAGTTTGGTCCAGCCAATTTCCCATTCATGCTGATGTCAACCCTGTCAGATATAGGGCTTTGCCTTTGTGAGCTTTCTGGTGAGAAGAGTCCATTGATTTTCCTCAAGGGCTCCTCAGTCCTACACGGCTGCTCAGAGGAAAATTTCTACAAATTTGTATCTGATGTAGGCACTTAAATCTCATTTTCTAGAGTTCTACAGAACCTTCAGTAAACAGCCCACCCGTGAGGCTATGAAAGTCCTGTGTTGCCCCTCCAGAACCTCAGGTAGCCGTCTACTGTGGGGCCACATGGAGATCCATCACAAGTCCTGTATGTGACCATTATGTTGGCATGACATGGCACCAGCATGATCAGGCTCATCCCCTCAGCTGGTGCTAGGGCTGGCTAGACTATCTCTGCTCTGCTGCACAGTGAAGATAAATCATAATTTCCTAAATTACCTAGTGCTGAAGCCAGCACTGAAAAACGCGGCTTCCAATCTTTAGGCTATGCTATGGTTTGTTTTAAAAAGGGATTGAATGTCTTACAAACAGGTAAAATTGCTGCCAGATGCAAGTACATTAGCCTTTTCCAGCTGCTTTACTGCTGCCATTCAAAATAGCTTGCTATAAATATGATTCCTTTGAGCTCTATTCTGACAAGTGTGGAGCACTATCTGGGAAGGGCCAGTGGTTTTCCATCCCCATTGAACTCAGTAGGAGTTGTGATTGCTCAGCACATTGCTGAAAAAAAGTCTGCTGAAATTACTTTAAATCACACAATTATCCCCTCACCTTTCGCTCCTTCTCTCGCAGTCATGGAAAGGGGAATAAGTTTCTCCACAGGCAGTTCTGCTACAATAAAGTTTTCAGCCTGGAGGTTGTGAGCAAAAAAAAAAAAAAAAAAAAAAAATCAACAAGTTCCCTGCTTCAGGGCTGGTGACAGAGCTGGCTGCAGTCTGGTTTAGCCAGGGGAGGAGGGGAAACATGACAAAGATTTGAAACCCTATTTAGATTAAAATTTGGTATCAGCTTCTCATATGGTTTAAAATGCCTTTGCCTCTTCCCCTTATCCTCTTCTATAAATTTTTGCCTGTTGCCCTAAACAGTAAGGGTTCATCGTTCCACAGCATCCAGGACACATTCCAGCAGCTTTTACAAGTGCAATAGCCCACACTGAAGAGCCCTCACTAAAATCCAAGTTGCTTATTGCTTAAAATCTGTTTCTGGCCAAACAGAAATGCGTTTAATACGTATCTTCCCTCTGTACAATCTGTACCTGCAGTTGAGTACATTAAACTGGTACTAACATATGGAGGTCTGTTAAACTGCAACACAAGGTTAAAAGCTGAGTGTTTATGCTCAACAAACCATTCTGAAAGACAGACATCATTACAGCTATTTACAATTAAACTTTTCCTAATTGATGGAAAACCAGAGAAGAAAATTAGCCGTGCCTTCCACCTTTTCACTGTGAAGTCAGCAGGGGCAGATGAAAATCAGCATTTCCACTGAATCTGAGGGCAATTATGAGTTTATAGTGCAGCTCAAGTCACCTTTCCTATTGCACTGGAGCTGGTGTTGAGAGGAGGCTTCCGAACTTGACTTGCACCTTTTTGTACCAATTTGGATCCACTAGCAGTTCCCTGAACCAAGAATTAGGCTGTTAAACTACCGGGAGAGGGTTACTTGTTATTACCAACACGCATGTCGTTTGCAGACGGTTCAATGAGAAATGGCTTTAAAACCCAAATCCAGATCTGAATTTTGCTCAAATGCGGTTTGGAGCTTGTGCCCCTCTGGCAAACATCCACTCTGCTGATTTTCAAACATCCCTCTCTAACCTCAGTCAGTGTGCTCACCAGCTCTCAAAAATCAGGCCACAGTGATTTTTTTTGCACCCCGTAACAACATACAATGCAAGTCCATCAGTCACAGGGGTTTGGTTGTTTTTCTCTTAAGAGCCAGATTTTCCCTTCTTATTGCAGACGTAACAAAGCGATACACTGGCATTACTTTACATGAACAAATACCCATTTTCAAGAGCTATCAAAAATACTTATGATGCCTCAAACTACTACACAAGAAAGATAAAATAATTACAGCAAGCCTGATACTCTGTGTGCTAACTGATTGAAGAGTGTTCTCTCATAAAGGTGCCTACAATACACCTGGTGGAGAAAGAATTTGCATGCTTTTATTGGCTTTGCAACATTTAGGTATTCTTAACTGTTCATTTTCTCCTAGGACTCTTTCTTTGCTCAAGTCATGGCATCAGGAAGCAACGTGAACTTCCAAAAAAATCTCACAAGCATGGATGGCAAGAATGAAACCTCTCAGCAAATACGTAGTAGTAAGAAGTCAAAGGTAGCAACAAATAAATTGAATGATATTCCCAAAGCAAGGCAAGAGGTCGAAAAACACCTTGGGGATGGAGCAGCAAAAAAGAAGAGAGAGAGAATAAAAATGGCAGAGAAAAAGGGAGAAAAAAAGGGAAAGCAAAGTAATGACGTAGAGAAAAAAAGCCGTAAGCGGAAATCAGAAAACAATGAAGGACCGGCTGCCAAAAAAGAAGAAACAACATCAGAGACTGACAATCCACTAATCCCGACATCTCTGCCTCATAATCCCCTGAAAAGCATCATGGACATAGAAACGGAGTTGGTCTATGTGGACGAGGAGGACATTTCCTTTGAGTTTGCCGGGCCCGCGGTGTCTACGAGGACACAATCAGCGCCTCGTCGGTCTAAAAAAGCCGATGCTCTGAGCACAGGAGATGGCAGAGCTTTGCCCCAGGTTGACAAAGAGCTTCAGAGGGCCCTGCAGGAGGGCAGCACGTGCTACGGGCAGAAGGACTACGCGGCAGCAGCGGAGCAGTTCTCAGCAGCACTGGAGGTACGGGGTTAAAGACGTACGACCACCCCAGCAAAGTAAATGAAAGGCTGCCGTGGTACTGGCTGGGTGCAATAATAGCAAAGTGAGCAAAGAGCACAAACCTGGGACGTGTGTGGTTTAATAAAAATCCCGAGGTGCAATTTCACATGAAATCTGAAAATTAAGAGCTATAAATAAATCCCAGAAGGAGGGAGGCGCTGGACTAAACCAAAAAATCTCAGGTGATTTTGTATTTTCTCTAAGTCTTCAACCGTATTTATAAGTGCAGGAAATTTAAGTTGCATAGAGTGAAAAAAAATATATCAATGTTCTTTTCAATCTCAGCTCTATCAGGGGCAAAGGATATCTCAATAGTCAGGGGAGTTCCCACCCTACCCCAGGTGTCCATGCACTATGGGGTGAAAGGGTTAACCCTTTTGTTAAACACCAGATCTGGTTTAGTCTATTTTTTCCCTCCTACAGCATTTCCATCATGCACTCCATTTCACTTTTTTTTCTCTAAAGCTAGAAGATGGCCATCGGATCTGTGTAGAAATCCTTTTCTTTTTTTTTTCCTGCATGAGAAAGGATGGGTCCAGAAGTGAGCAACCCCCTCTGGACACAGTCAGCTTTCTCTTTGGCAGCCAAGACCTGGGTTTATCATGGAAAGAAATACTTCTTGCCTGCCTGAAATACTAAAGAAATAACACGACCTTGGCTGTGATCTTTGAAACTAATCTGTGATTTTTCATGACTTTCTGCCTTTAAGTGCTCCAAATTGAGCTGTCTTCAACGGATCTGTTCTTCAATAGTATTTCTACATTTTCAAAAGCAGAGCCCTTTCCAGTTTCAGCCTGAACCCCCCCGAAAGGAGGTATCTAAAGACCTTTGATGTTTTTGAAAATCTTAGCCAGCCTTGAGTTTTACCAGTATAATATGAGAAGAAAAGAGTAAAAGAGGGAGTTCCTAACACTCTGGCAAGGTTGCAATTAATTCCACAGGGGGAGAGAAGAGAGAGGTGTAGGAAACCCCAGCAGGTAGGTCACAGTTACATCCACCAGCCTCCTGGTTCCTGGAAGCCAGAGCTAGCAGCATTTACAGTAAAACTGATTGTTCAAAGTTGTATCATTATTCCCAGATTTCTCTAGTGCTGCTAATCTCAGTTAATTATATTGGAAATCCCTTGTATTATGACCATGTAATTCATAATGTGCCAGTAGAAGTCATGGTTCATAATAATCACATAATGGGCAAGGACTTAGACGTAATCAGATTTTAGTTACCCTGTCGTGTTTCCATAATGCTGCTATAAAACTGGCATAATCACAAAAAAGCACCAGTTATTTAAACATTTTTATCAGATTGATGTACACTATCTTTCTCTCTCTTTTAAACAATGTGAGATAACAAAAATTGGATTACAATTGCTGGGAACAGACTATGATAAACTGTTTGCTTGTGTGCAGAATGAAATTTAATAATGGCATCAGCATCTCAATTTTTAGTAATGTTAAACCTGTTAAATAGTAGCACTCCGCAGCCAAAGGCTGCTTTCAAAGAGGTAGCATTAGGGCTACAGTAACAGATAAAGCAGTACCTCCAAGAGCATAGCTGTCTATAAACCTTAAAAGATGCCCTATATCCTCACAATTAACCCAGCTGCTAACATTTACTGTGCAGATGAGGGCTTGACCATGATACATGATGCAAAACACCACTCTTCGTAGCTGTATGGATTTTAAAGAGTCTGTGTCGCAAATAAAATAAAATAAATAAAAAAGAGAAACACTTTACAAGAAGATGGTTGGTGATTAGAAGACTTGCAGGCTGGACTCTCTGGACTCTCCCTAATGTCTTATCTCCACTCTGACCCCAATCACTTCAGCTATACACTTGACATCCTGAAAAACCATCCAACTATACTTATTCCAGTGCTCTGCTGCCAAACTTGATTCAAAAACATTTGTGAAACATTAGAGGTTTGCAGTTGACAAGAAAATATCCTCTTTCTACTTTTTTTCTACAATACTGAAGGCATTTTATTTTAAAACAATAAATATTATAGCAGCAAGTGAGTAAAATTTAAAAGTGCCATCCTTTTTAGGCTTTTTTTTTTTTCCTACATTGAGAAATGAGCTGTGATGGGGACAAAAACACTTGTCACTTCAGAAGAAAGGAGTACTTGTCTCCTCCTAAGAGGCAATGGAAGGGCTCGCTAATAGACATCCTGGTGAAAGAATAAGTACAGATTAAAGACTTCTTTCCTGGAATTGTGGACGGACTGATCGGGAAATCACAGAATTGTAGGGCTGGGGTTTCTCAGTAGTCTCTTAATCCAGTTCTACTCAAAAGCAAAAACCAGAATATCCCTGAAAGACACTTCTGTACTCTGTTTCTAAAAAATCTCCAGTGAGACAGTCTTCTCATCTATACCAGTAAGCTGATCTTCAATGGTGCAAAATAGCCCATAATGTTTTTTTGTGTCCTTATTTGACATGAAGAGCAATTATCCACCCCATTCTCTCTGTACTTGCAACCTCTTAGCATATCTCTTTTCAGTTTTCTCTAAATTAAATAAATTCAGTCATCTTCATATTTCCTCTCAGGTCATGTTTTCTAAGCCCCTGTATCATTTTTGTTGCTTTTCTCTGCATTGCCTTCAATTTGTCTATTTGTTCATATATAGACAAACTGGAGATGACTCAGGGAAATCCAGAAAACTTAAACTGCTGAGATAGGAACCGTGGTTGTTCTGCCCATTGCTTTTTGAGGAAATAAACAAAAATTCCTCTGCATTTCCCATGAGTGAAGAGATGTGTGACTTGTAACAAGCTCAAAAGTCAGAAAATTCAAGTTATGGTCTCTGGTACAAAATGTTTACAGACGTTTTTCAGATTTAAGGAAATTAAGGTTTTAGTCTGTCATTACAACATCTTGAGCTAAAGATTCCAATTCAGAAAACCCCGTGCATAGCATTAAATTTCAATACTATGGCTAAAGCTATAGCTACCTGACATATTGCAAATATCAATTATTTCTTGGCTCTTCTCTAAGCCAAAATGTCTTTTCTAGATCCATCTATACATTCAAGTGGCATTATCATTCTTTAGATCGTGTTGCTTTTGAGACATGCAAATAACAAGAAGATCTGAATGTCTAGCACTGGATTTGGGATTTTAAAAAAGGAAAATTATTAGTCAGAAAGGAAAACTGAAATGCCTGTTTAATTTAAAGACTTCTGTATGTTGGCCAGCATGCTGCTGACTACCGCAGACATCGGGAAGGCAGGGTTATCAAGAGAAGAATTGGTGGCTTCTCACTATTTCTGCACTATTTAGCTACCATTAAATTAATCAGGAGGGACTTAATGTTAGTCAGCTGCATTATAGTTGGCCTGGGAGAGGAAAAAATAATGCTGCCTTGGAGAACTCTCACCATTAGAGCTTAAGAATTAAGTACTTTCTGTTGCTAGTGAGGAAAATAGCTGAAGAAATGGGGGCAATAGTCTTCACTCTTCTACCTCCTAGCTCAATAATACGATCTATTATATACACTACATTGAGAAACACTGTAAATTTCCCTAAATTTTTGGCATCCATCTGCTAGAACATAGCAAAATAGGACTTGAACATCTGGACTGGGATATGAAGGGTATGAGAAATCACTCTTTAGCTTAAAACCTCAGTGGAAACCATATACGTATATCTATAAAATCTCTAGCCAATTATTAACAGCTTAGCTACACAATAACATTAAACCTTTATGAGGATCAAAAGATCTTGTCTCAAACTAATCTCCTAATATGAGAGAGCGTAAAAGGCTTCAGCAACATCAGCCTGTTAGATACCCACACACATTTAAATTTCAGACCCTGTTGTTCTGAAAATAATCCTCCCCTATGACTGAAAAAATAAATGAGGAAGGTTCACGACTGCTGTGCACAGAAAGAAGTCCATGGTATCTCAGCACACAGCTTTCAGCGTAGAATATCTCCGAGACACGAAATGCATCCCGCGTGTGAGGTGAGGGCCTCAAACAGCGGGTGATTAATTCACCAGAGCGCCGTTGTGGTGCCTTCCACGAGCTGGAATATCTCCATTTTCCACAGATGGCTATTATGGGCACTGTTCCTATGCCAGGGAGATAAACATTAGTGCCATCTTTTTTTGCGCACCTTGAGTTTTTAGATTAACCTTTCCCGTGGCTCGTTGCCTTGTGATTCACTGCTTGCAGGGAAGGCTTTGTTGAGACCACGCTCCCTCTTCCAGGCAACAATATCTGCAAAAAGCAAATATTTTGAAAGCAGCTGTGGCACTGGTGCCTCATGGACATAACTGCATATCAGTATAGAGTTAGGCAGCACGGTTCGACCAAGCCTTCTCTCAATTTCTTAATGGGAGAAGCTAAAAAATGGGTATTTCCTATATAAATACCAATGGGAAAAGAGATTCATCTTGAGTAGTCTATCCACTGGTGGGGCACATTAGAAAAGCACAGGCAGCTTTCTTAGAGCACAGAGACTCAAAATCCTGGTCATCCACTGGAATGCAAGGGGTAGAAAGTGGGACTTCATAGGGTTTTCCTTACCCCCTCTTACCAAGAGGAGCTATGCAAGAACTACATACAGTTTAACACCATGAAAGTCCTCAAGGGAAAGCATGTGAAAAGCTAGATATTTATTTTTAGCACCATCTTTCTAGTGTTATCTACCTTTATCATCAGCAGAGGTCCTCTAGAAACTTCCTGGGAGTAGACTAGGACTTGAACAGGGAACATCAGATATGGAAGTCACTGATCCCCCAAAGCCTGGGCATGAGATGCTGACTTCACTCTCTAGAAAATATTCTTTTAGCCTCTAATAACAAAGTAGTTTCCTAAATACAGCCTACTCATTTCACTTGCTTAAAAAAAAAAAAAAAAAAGAAAAACAAAACCAAAAAACAACCAGCCCTGATAATCAGCAGTTTTTCTCTCCCTGTAGTCCCATTGCTATATTTTTAGGCTGCAAAGCCAAGAAATTGATTTTTTTTTTTTTTTTCTACTGATACTTATTGTCTTTTATGGCTGCAGAAAATTTTAGACCAGGAATGTGAAGCTTACAGATGGCTCAAATCTGGCTTGTGGGATAGGGTGGGAATCTGTTATAATGATCCACTTGGACATGCTCCCATTTTTTGATCACTGAATTTGAATCTATTAATCTTCTAGACATTTCCAACATGCCCATCACCATGAAATAAAGCTGAGGAACTGCACAGCTATTTGTCTGTAAGGATTTGTGCCCCCGTTCTTCTTGCCTGAACTGCTGTTACATATCTGGCTTATAAAGTACTTTTTTTCCCCTCAAAGGAATACTACATATTGACCATAAAACAATATATTTCCTCACTCATCCCTATTCCAGAAAGGACAGGTCATATTTTCCAATCATTTTGATGCCAAAGCAGATCAGTCAATTTCTAATTAACTCTAATTGGCTTCCTCACATGCTACTAAATTATTTACCTGGAGGTGACAGGTGCTCAAAAGCACCAAATATTTTCTCCATACTTTGTAAATGTTAAGCAGTATATTTGATTAAAAATAATTATCACCCACCACTTGTCACTTACAATCAAAAGCCTCGTTGACCTACATGCACGTAAACCACATGTTTTACAATCACTGGGAGACAGAGACAAGGTCCACGTGATAGATTCCTCTGTAAGAAACACAAGAAGAAGGAAAAAAAAGGGGGGAAAAAAAGAAAGAGGACTTGGGATAAGCTTGGAGGAAGCACTAGACCGTCTTGAAAGATATGGTAGAAAAAAAAAAGGGGGAAAAAAAAGAAAGAGGACTAAGAGGACTTGGGATAAGCTTGGGGAGCCACTAGACCATCTTGAAAGATATGGTGTCAGGCTTCTGTTCAACAGCCAACATCAGGCACAGCTCAGGGCAGGTCACTGCTGGCTAGATCCATAAAAGGCATCTCAGAAGCTTTAGGTGCCTAAACCCCACAACTCCCCATACGTATTGTAGACATTGTGATACCCAACAACAGGTAAACCCAAGGGCTCAAGGCCTCCTCAGCCATCTCAATGCAAAGCAGGGCCTTAGAGCCCATCTCAAAGCTGAGTTTCTTTTATGTTCAGGGTCCTAAGAAACTGAAGGTGTTTATCCTCCTGGCTGCCATCTGCTCCTGGAAGGTATCGTACAGGAACAGGGAGGGCAGAGCAATTCGTATTTAATTTGTGGCTCTGGCCCCTTCCTGACTAGAGCCAAGGCAGCACAAAAATGCAAGTGACAGTGGGCTTAATTTATAGCAAGAAAATTAGGCAAGGGAGGAGAGGGTTCAAACACCAAAAGCAGCTAATGCGGGCAAGCAGCAGTCGCAGAAGGTGTGCTGTTAAAGTATTTTTCTATCTGAAATGTCTTTAAATCAAGCTGCTGCATACCTACCTAGGCTCTGCAGAGGAGAGAGAGAGAGAGATGCAGGCTGAAGTGGGCACCGAATTGGAAAGTGCTCATGGACTGATTTGAGAGTAACTTTATCCATGAGGACAGTTTAGAGAAAATGTGTTATTAAAGTACTTTATTTCCATTTAGAGATTCACACAGGCATACACAGACAGTAGGTGGTGACAGCTGCTACCAGAACCATTTGTTATCTTACTCCTGTTCAGCTTTTGACAGTGTAAAATGAATATAAATGCTGAAAAGCTTTACAGAGGTGAACCAAACAATAAAAAGTAGGGGGGAATGAATTCTGCTTAGGTTACTTTAGGGAAGAGCTTTATTTCTGTTTATTCCTGAGGCATAGATGTGTTCAGTGTTTCTAATGCTGACAATACTGTCGAGAGGATTCTTGGTGGAGTTTTGCAAATCCACACCATCCTGAGGTGGGGAGAGCTGGCCTTGCAGCTAACTTTAACATCATATCCAGAAATGGCATGAAAATAAGGCTTCAGCAAATTATTGCTTTTCCCTAATAATCCTGTCCATCAAAATGGAGTGAACGTTTCACATAGTTTGCCTTAATAAAAGCGCTAGAGAGATAGCTCTGTGTTTGGACTTAGCAGTAGCAAATCTCTTGGCATCAAAGGGATTAAATTAGTTGGCCTGAAATTATATTGCTTTTTCCAAGCAATCATGACAGTTCTCAAAATCTTGCTACAATATAGTCACATCACACCAGCTGACAGTTGCTTCCAAAAAAACACTCATTTTTGGCCAGCTCCTCCTGCGAGCGCTATCAACAGACTGATGCTCCTGCTTCGAAGTCCAATGGGCATGTTGAACTACCATCCTATCAAGAGGAGGCACTGGTATCAGTTTTGGCTTTTGTCTGATTGTGGAATATTTACACCATTCTTGGTTTGGTTTGATCCTGGATGGACTCACAGCACAGGACTGACAAATTTTGTATTACAAAGGCAATCTCTAAAGGAGATTTCAGTACGTTGTATGGAATATAAAGCTCCTCAGAAACTATTGTAGTATATTGATTCCACAATATATGTTTCATTACAGAGCTTTGGGGTTGCTGTGGATATTTTTTGTTTGTTTTTCTTCTGTGACTGCTCCTCTCACCCTGGCAGTACTGATAACGGGAACACTCCATAAAATAGGGATTGGTAATGAGAGGCACAGATTTATAGCACAGCACACAGATTAAGTTAAAGTTAAACTGATGATATTTTCCTAAAACCTTTGTTCCTGAAGCAAAATTTACCGTATGAGAAAGACCCCTAAGTTTGCACTGGGGGGAGGTAAAGCCTTTATCTGAAGTTGGGCCAATAAACAGGAATGACTGAGGCTTAGGAGTGCTGCAGGGAACATCGTTAGTTTCTGTGGGAGGGAAAGATTCACGTCAAGTTTATTTTTATAAAGCAGCATCCACCTAGAAATGAGCACAAACTAAAATGCTATATCCTCTGAATTTGGTGGGGACTTGAAATCTCACTTTTGCAGAACTATTGTCTCCAAAAAAGGCCAAACCAGTGAGAGAGATGCAAATCTGCCAGCCTTTGGGGAACATGAAATTTGGGTTTGAACTTCTTTAATGTTCTGCCCCACGTGGTCACCAAACCCTTGCCATGTACCTTTGGTTCCTGCAAAAAAGCTGGTTGTAGTTGAAGAAGGAGTTTAAGCCTAGACATAGGGATTAAAATAAACTCAGCAGAAATATGGGGAAAGTAGACTGAATCCTGCCCCACCAGACCCCAGGGCAAGGGCAAGCAGCCTGGTAAATTCAACTGGTAAGGTCAACGCTCACCAGATCCATAATTTTATCGCAAACAGTAGTTTTCCGAATAGAAATAGGGATCATTTTTCATAACTTGGCATATCTGAGGTATCTTTGGCTCTCAGCCAGCACTGTGTAACCAATAATATCCCCCAGAAAGCAAATATGCCCTGCATACACATTACTATTACCGAATCCAGTGCTAACTCTGCATAGAGCAGCTAATATGCCAAAAATATCATGCGTACGAATTATTTGAATTATCCATTGCAGAGCACATTGCAGGAAGCCTAGTAAATTTCGTTCTTCTCACCTGACGTCTGCATTCACATTTAGTAGTGAATTATATATTTTCAATATGTTTTCTAGCAAGTTATTTACACCAATCTCATTAACAATAAAGACAAGGGGTTTATATATAGACAATTCCTGCTCTGCTGACTGAAATTGCATACCAAGATGTCAGTATGACTTTGAATAGAAGCTGGAAAGTTATGCTGCATGAAATAATATCATTGAGAAAAAATCCTTTCCCTTTTATTCTCCATACTGACTTTGGTTTTTTTTTCTCTCCACCGAGACAAAACCACCATTAACTTGCTCTTTGTGACGCTGGTTTCCTGCAGTATTTTTGATAGTGCCTAATAATCCTAAGGGCTGGATTACAGTGCAATATGCAAAAAGCAGTTTGCTTTCAGCCCCGTGTGAGGCTTGCTATCAGGTTTTGAGAGTTATTTTCAGAAGTAGCCTTCCTTAGCAGACATTTTCTGGGATGCAGTTCGTGTTCAACTTGCCAGGTGCCTGATGTGCAATGCAGTGACGTTACCAGGCTGATTACTTGGATGGCTCTGAAGTGAAAGCATCTGGTTAGGACTGTTGGCTAGTCAGAAGAAAAGGCACTAATTAAATATTTCTTGCCTTTTCAGGTTTGTCCCTCTGATTAGCCACTCTAAAAATCACTCCAGGGAAAACCACAAATTTATCTTTAAAATGGAAAGGCATGATTAAACATTCCTCTGCTAACAACAACAACAACAACAAAAAAAAAAAAAGGGTTTAATATTTTTCCTAGAACTTTTTTTTTTTTTTTTTTTTTTTTTTTTTTTTTTTTTTTTTTTTCACTCCAAAAAAAAAAAAAAAAAAAAAAAAAAAAAAAAAAAAAAGGAAGAAAAGAAGGAAAAGCAAACAATCAACTCCAGCAAGGCTAGGAGGTTATTGCTGTATTCAGACTGACTCTTAACCATTTCAGTCTGCCAGAATAAAACATGAGTGATCTCATGGAATTTGGCAAAGAAACTCATTGCCACACAGCAATTGACCAAATGTACTTGTTTTCCCCAAACTAAATTTACTATCAGATCTGTATCTATATCCACACACATAGATGGTTATCCATCGGGCACCTGCTTCCTTAAGGCAAACCATAACCCTGAATTTAACATATACAAAACCCATAGTAATGATGAGTGAACTCAGGTTCTTACACCTGAGCCTTTCACCTTGAGTTCAGTGAAAACAGTTCCGAAGTGTCAACGTACCAATCATCAGAGCTCTAATTTTATTCTTTCAAATCACATACATGCTAATTAGGAAGATATCTTAATGATCAGCATTTCCACTGGTCTTTTACCCAGGCCATGGTGGGTCTGGGGGGATGTTTTTCTCTCTTATTACCTAATGCTTGGGAGGTCTTTACTCATAAAATTTCCTTGCTTGCTACTGCCAAAATTAAAGCCTTAATACCACATAAGTTCACAGTGTCAAAGACTTGTTCTGTGACCTCTGCCAAAGTACTTTATCACAAGCTTTTATGCGACTGTGGTTTCAGCAATGTATTTACAGGGTCCTACATGTTGTAAGAGAAATCTCCTTTATCAGAGAAAGCATAACATAACCAGCATCAGTTCACCACTAACACAAAAATTGCAGGTAACTCTTTTATTCCTTACATTTCATTTATAGACTTGGTTACTCTTTGGATGGGATAACTCAGCAGTCTTCTAAACGAGACACGTACACACAACCTGCACGATGGCCTCCAGGTGTAACAAGAGCCCCTACGGAAGTGTAAATATCCTTTGGCAGGATTTTATTCGTATTATTTCAGGAACAATATTCCAATCTGCTGACAGGGGTACTCTCAGGTAGACTAAGTTTGAAAGTACAAAATACTGTTAGATTTGCTAGCACTCCTAAAGGACATAAAATGGTACATTGCAGGCGTTTAACCCCAGATCGGCTGCAAAACTTCAAATGTTTGTTTGCTTCTAGCCTCTATAACCTTTAAGACATTGGCCAGATTTCTGCAGACCAAAAGCTCACAGTAAGATGCAACTTCAGAAAGACGTAACCACAAATTTGCCGGTGTAGAATGAAAATAAAACTCTGTAACATCGCTCTGGGAAAAGAAACTCTCAATGGTACAAAGTCTAACTGCCTTTCCAAGCCCAGATCTATATTGAATGGTGACAAGACCTTAAGGTATTCTGAGGAGTGAAATGGAGCTGCTTTTACCTTTTGCTTAAAGCACTCCAAAAACACCAACAGCCCTTTTGATCTTCAAAGGTAGTGCTATTGGACTGCAGACTACAGCAAGATAAAGCAAACTCAGTTCTGCTGGGTGAAACATGAAAATTGCAAACAAATCTCCTCCCTGCTCATTATGCCTGTACATGGCACAGCCTTTCTTCTTCCCTTGCTCTCAGTCCAGCAGGGTTTCCCAAAGTTACAACAATCTGTAGCTACAGAGGCTCCTTTGGATCCCTAGGAAGTTTTTCTTTTTCTCTTCCCCTTTGAAACTCAGATGTGAGTCCTTTTGCAACTCTTCTCCATGTCCCCATCTGTGCTGCAAAATCCCAGCTCGCTGCCTCTTCCCTGCCAAACTCCTCCCCTGGGAACTTCCCCAAATGAGGTTTCTCAGGTGCTTTCTGGCACTCTTTGCCTCACCCCCCAAAAAGGCTCAGACTCAATATCCAGTGGTAGACAGGACAATGAAAGGAAACAGTCCTTTCTCCTGCTGCATAGCCAAGTCCTTTTATCAGTATCATAGAACTGCCTGGGTTGGAAAGGGCCTTTCAGATCATCAAGTCCAACCACCAACCTCACACTGACAAATCCACCCCTAAACCACGTCCCTCAGCACATCTTTTAGCATCCACCCCTAAACCATGTCCCTCAGCACTAGTCTATCTTTTAACTACCTCCAGGGATGGGCATTCCACCACTTCCCTGGGCAGCCTGTTCCAATGCTTGATAACCCTTTTGGTGAAGAAGTTTTTCCTAATATCCACCCTAGACCTCCTCTGGCACAATCTGAGGCCATTTCCTCTTGTCCTTTCGCCTGATACTTGGAAGAAGAGACTGACCTCCACCTCTCTGCAAACTCCTTTCAGGAGAAGTGCCAGCAAAACGCAGTAATGGGTGAAGAACCACACACACAAAAAATGGCACCATCTCCATCAGAACTTGAAAAACAATAATGTGCTTGTCCAGCTGCGCTGATTCACCCAACACAAACCTTTACAGTGGTGTCTATATTGCTACCAAAATGACCCTCCCACCAAGGAGTACATCAGGTTGTGCATCTCACTAACACCAGACACTAAGGCTATTTTGTATATTCATAACCTTTCTGCTTAGTACAGAAGGAGCCATTTCTGTAAAATTAGGTTGAATCTTATTTTTGGTGCATGTTGTTGTTGTTTGTTTGGAACTAGGGATCTCTCTCAAACACATTGATTGACTGCAGAAACGCTACACAAAAATCAGGAGAGTTTGGGATATGAAAAGTATATCCCTAAATGGTCACAAACACAGGCTAAACCCTTTAAAATATTACTCTGATTCTGTGAGATTAAAGATTGAGTTATTATTCGATTCTTTGAACTCTTACTCTGAGGTATCTCAGAGAAGACCTGGCAGAACCCAATCTTCACTGTACTTAAACATATTTTCTGAATCCTTATCTATTCAGGTATGGTTTACAGAGTCTCATGTCTTGGTTTTTGTCAAAGATAACTGAGGGGTTATGCGGGTCTAAACATAACTCTTCCTATCAGCAGTAAGACTCGAGGAAACTCTGAATTGCGGCACTTTATACCAAAGAGATGCCTAAATGATTCTTTTCTTCTCACAATCATTCAAGAACTTGAAAGTCCAGGGAGTAGCCTCAAATCTCTCATCCCCATAAATTTAACAGAGGTCACAGCATGGCCAATTCAGCTGAAAAGTGTTATTACAGAAAAACTTGATGATACTTTTATGTTCACTGATGTGAACATAATTCTCTGGGTCTTTTAGCTACATATAGCATGTCTTATCCATAGAGACACTTCAGCAGATATATATGGTACCATGAGCAAAGTTAAAAGTGATGAATTCTCTGATTTATAACTCCTACTGATAACAAGATGATAGAAAATCTTAAATGTATGGGTGTTATTACACACACTGTGTAACTTTGCTCAGCAGGGAAGGGATATGAAAGGAAAAAAAAAAGTACTTCTCACACCTGAAGTAGGGGGACACCTCCTTGAATGACCCTTGTTGCCTGTAAAGCATTGAGCTGATATTTAACCAATGCCCAAAAATCTTAAAGATAGGGTTAGCTTTGCAGGTACTAAGTGTGGATAGGGATCTATAATCCTTCTTGCTTTTAAGGATCGCATACAGGAAGAAGGATGTATATATAGAACAGCTTTTTGTCCTTGACGCATTTAATCTTCTAAAGAGATCGCAAACTGCTGAGTTAACATTGTACCCTCTAAAGATCAACCACTGGATTTTAACTACGTAGGCACAAGAAACTAATTGTTATAACTAAACTCATTAGTGATGAGGAGCTAGAGAAACCAGCCAGATCCTCCTCCTCCCGTTTTCAAGCTTTGGTGACTCACAAAACCAGTCTCAAGCGAGAGCCCCTTGGTTATACCCCATCTAAAGCAGAGGCTGCCTTCATCCACATTAGGCTGCATCTCAGTGCAGCATCCTCAGCCATCTAAAGCAGAGGCTGCCTTCATCCACATTAGGCTGCCGTTGCATCTCAGTGCTGTAAGCATCCTCAGCACTGGTCTCAGTGGGATCCAAAAGTTTAAGCACACAGCCTAGATTAATATTAATTTGTCAATCTTTATTAGAAATCTACTTTTAAAGCTGATTTGCAGTGAAGTCACTTAGTCAGATGAAATCATTGCACGCTAAACAATCCTGTTAGGGATGTTTATCCAAGCAAATGACGTTCAATTGCATTTTCATTAGTAGCACTATATGGTTATTGTCCTTAAAGACAAGGCTCTTAGACTTAATCTATTTGTTTACCGTTGTATCTAATCGCTTACAGTTGAATTTTCTTAAGAACTAAAAGCTGATTTTTACGACTCTTTGGCATTACAACAATCAGGTTTCCTGTAGATTAATGAAACAAAGATTTGAGGACCAAAGGTGGTCCTGCCCAGCATCGTAGCTCTGCCAGTGCTGAGGACTCTGAAAACTTAAGGAGTTGTGGGTTATCTTATTATGCACATAATGAGTTAGAACATTATTTAAAGAGAAAGTCACTGGCTCTGCTCAATTCTATATGGCTCAAGAAGATGGGAAAGACAGTTGATTCTATAGCAGTTTTCCTGAAGGATAAGTCCTCCCATTAGATGAGGGGGAGAGTTTCTGGTTTCCTTGCCTTGTATCACTCTCTGCTGTCCTCCCTGTGGGACAGAGGCAGCAGAGCCTACGGCAGAACTCACCACTGGCTTACTGAAACAAGTAAAGAACTGTCTGAGATGCCTCCTTCAACCTCCATTGCAAGGTAGCCATGGAATTTGGGAGCCTGAAGTTGAGCCTTTATTTTTGAAAATGGGAAAAAAAATATACATACTTTCCTAACAGTTTGGGGTTTTTTACGTTTTAGCTTGTTAGCTCTTCTTCTGGCTATCTATTCCGGGAAGATGACACTGCATTTTATATTATGCTCACATGTATTTGTACTGATTTTTGTAGTGCTAACTCTAGTTAAAATCAGGATTAATTTTACTTTTCTCCATTTATCAGTTACCAAAGAAACATTACTACCAAACAAAAGGTGTATTATAACATTAGTAAATAATTTTGTTTCTTGCACAGCTTTGCAGTAAAGGTGCTGCTATAGACGATGCCTTTGAGTCATTTCCAGAAGATATTTCCAGTATTGCCAGTTTTATTGAGACAAAGCTTGTAATCTGCTACTTAAAACTGAAGAAGCCTGATGATGCTCTGAATCATTCACACAGGTAAAAATAAATATTGATTAGATACACTGCTAAGACTGGAAAAAAAAATTAAGCAAAGACTATGAATAAATCCTGTGTAGGAAGAATCAGTCTAATAATGAGAAAAGAGGAATCAATAAAACACTAGTTACACGTGGCACTGATGGTTAGATCAGACTAATTCTCAAAATTTAAGACATTAACCTGCTATAGCCATGCTTTTTTTACTGCTGTGATAATGCAGTAGGCAAGGATATTGCAGGTGAGTCATGTACATAGTTCAGGGCACCCTTAAGATTGCAGCTAGACAAATATAAACAGGCTCAACCTTATGTGACAGTAATGATATTAAGAACTCTTGATCTTTTTCAAGCCAGATTAGATCAAGGAGGACTTCAAATTATTTTCATTACATAATTCCTTCATAGGCTCACTTTTGATCCACATCAAAGACCAGCACCACAAGTACAACATAAGGAAGCCAAAAACAAAACTTGCACATGGAGGAGATGAAATTCCCATTAGTTCCAGACAAGTTAGGATTTTGCTGGGTTTGTTCTGTCTTTAATTAGCATTCAGGCATAACGATAGTTTCTGTTAAGCGCGTGCATGTCCTACCAGCAACACTTCATTATTGAGGTCTCTGTTCATTTTTCCCCCTTATATGAGAAGTATTAGGATGGACACTGCAATTAGTGCAGGGTGAGGATTTTTTCATACAATCCTCTCAAATTAATGTAATCACAAAAGAGTAGTTACAACAAAAGGGGAGGCACATCCCTATAGTCTCTGGCACAGTGGAGAGGAATAATGTGTTGGTACAGAAAAGCGATGCCATCGTGGCAGCAGGTTCATTTAACTACATAGGTCTTCATCTCCCATCCTCACTCATCCCCACCCCTTTTCCAAGCACCTTTTGGCTGTAGAGCTGTGGCTACCTGGATGTGCCCCCACATTGTGGGGGGGTACATCCTTCAGACTACTTCCAAGTACCATCTGGGCTGGGGACCTGAATGCCCATGAGTGGTTAGAGAACATTGGATGTACTCCCAGGCCATATCTAACAGGCATATAAACTGTATTCCTTTCAGGTGAAGTATTTTCTTAGGTGGACCAGAGCACAAGAAGCAAGGAAGAGTGAGAGATTCATTTAAAACACCCACCCACAGAAACAACACAACAATAACAACCAAAATAACCCCCACCCAAAACACGTACTCCTCATGCAAACTAAAAGCCAACCACATCTTTTCATGGCTTCTCAAAGACCATGTTAGGGGAAAAAAAAACATATATAAAGTTTGACTGGACTCCCAACTTTTTGGACAATTGGTAACAATCTCTCTCTTATTCTGTGATTTCCAAGAATGCTAAACTAAGGAGGAAGCTCTTTAGACAGTATAAATATAATTAGAACAGGAAAGACTTTTCTTTACCTTCTTTAAATTATCGTGCTTTCAAAATAGTAAGATGTATTGTCCCCAGCGCTACAGAAACCAAAGCCTATTCAGACATGCTTTGGTTTCAATTGTCCTAAAAACAGAAACCATAATCTACAGAGAAAAGAAATGCAGCCAGATTGAGATCACTAGAAAACTGAAGTAGGTAAAAAAAACTCTTCACTCTTCTTTCTTATATGTAATTATAACAATTTGTTCTTAACTCTAGTTATGTATCACAAGAAGTGGCAATCAGGAATGCCTATTTTCAACATAATTCTTTTAATGACTTGCAGAATGAGGATAAATCTGCCGACCATAGTTGTTACATTGTAAAATACAGGAACATAAATAATAGTATACCAGTAAAAAATATTTTAAGAGTTAGTTATCATCAAGACAAAACTTGAAATAGAATCAATAGCTATGTTTTAAAAAAAAAAAAAAAAAAAAAAAAAGCAAAAAAAACAACCCACAAATAAATTACTCTGAGCTCTCCTACTAAAAATAGCTTACTGCCATCAGTTAACTAGTGCATATAGAATTTTTATTCCCATTGAGTTTTTCTGTCATCACCACATTGTAATGGTTTGCTGGTAATCCTTTGGCATTAATCATGAATCCAAATTAAAATATTCATTTCTGCATTTATTTGCATTTACTGAAATATTCTTTCTTTAATTTAATGTAAATTTCACAGCTCCTGCATTCATTTCTGAAGCCTTATTAACCAAAAATCAGCTTTAATATTCTCACACACAGTTGTATCAAATACATAGAAGTGAGCTTTGCTATGAAGAAATCTTACGAAATATCACAACTAGAGAAATAGAGAAAATAAAGAAAAATTCTCAGTTTTAAAATGTTCAAGAACAGGCATCTGTAGGGGAATAGCTTTCCCATTCTTAAGAAAGGAAAAGGAGTACAATTTATATCATCAGCTATAGATCCTGTGCTAGAAGCCAAATCTGGGTCCTCCTGTAAAGTGGAAATTGTACATTCTGGTTTCTTAATATCAAAATTTAAGGCTGCCTTTAGCATCGCTGGCACAATTGAGGACACCGGCTGGGTTCTGATCATTTGTCAGGCTGGTACAAAAGATTTACCCTTTGCTATCAAACACTATTAAAACCCTTTCTCATCCGTCACAGCTCTGAACACACACGCCAAGGATTGACCTCACCAAGCAACATCTGCAGTAAGCTACTTGACCACCACTTTTCATCATAAGATAGCCATCAAAATAATTCCTAACTTGCAATCTGAAGCTATAAAATGAATCACACAATATTTACATGCCCTGTGGTCCTTTTGGCCCAGGCATTATGGCATACCAGGGTTTAATGATCTTAATAACCCCATATGGCTTGCTGGGAAATTAGATTTTCCCTTTGGTTGCAGAAGGCAATTTTCAATTATAGCAGATGGCAAAACAGTGAAGGTCTGAGAAGTCAAGAACTGACTAAGAAACCTCAGATTAGTACTTAGGCCTTATGTTGCTCAGCCTAATAATGTCAGTGGTTGAATTTTTGCCCCAAAAGAAAACAGTGTTGAAGCCAGGCATAGCATTTCAGAGGAGAGCAGTCCCTCAATTACGCCTGCTCTTCAGAGGGCCAGCCCCAACAGAGAAATCCATAAAGCTGCGGTCGCACGTGGAAAAACAAGCCATGGTGCATCACGTAGGCAGCTCTGCAACTGTTAAGATTCAATTTGGTTTGAAATTGGAGAGAGCAACGCTGAACTCCATGACAGTTGAAGATGGTATATCTTTCAAAACATGATACACGCAGCTTTTGATGAGCCGATAGCCAATGAGACTATATCCCCTTGCAGTTTCTTTATTTTGCTTTTTTCCCCCCAAGCAAGCTAAAATAAATCTGCATTGACACCATGTGACTTGCTGTTTGCACGTGGGAAAAGAACACAGAGCTTTTCTATTGGAAATATAATTCTTTGCTGCTGCAGTTACACTTTCTCAGCCACTATGGTCCTCACGGCACATGAGATTTGAAGAACTCTATTGGAAATATAATTCTTTGCTGCTGCATTTACACTTTCTCAGCCACTATGGTCCTCAGCACATGAGATTTGAAGACAGACAGACACTTGGCTTGATGCAGTTGCCTAAACAGAGGCTGCTGTTCACAGAGATCCTGTACGTGGATCAAGCAGTAGAAAACATGGAAGAGGTTAGCACCGTGTTCCCTGCAGCAAGTGACAAAAAGCATTTTCTTTCATTTCTGCCTATTTTTGATCACTCCCTGCCCAGGTGCAGTGGGGTTTCTGGTGTTGTAAGACTCCTTTAGAAATTAGCTCTTCAGCGGGGGAACATTTGCACCTCTTCCCAATGGAATTGCCATTGCACCATAGGAAGCCCTTGGCTGGTGGCAGGACATGCTTTAGGAAGTGCCACCTGGAAAGATGTTTGCGACCTGCCTCCTGGGGAGCATCCCTGGGCTTCTGTCCCTGCCTGCCTTCCCTCCATCTGGAACTTGTGGACATAAGGGCTGAGAGGAGGAAAGGGAATCAGACATTGTGGTATGTTCCTTTAACGTTATCTCCTAGTAATGCCTGAAAAATAGGTTCATGATAATGAGGACTGCTTTACAGAGCTACTGAAAATCTTTGGGGGTTAGCAAAGATTTTCCTGTGTCCTTGCAGACTTTGCGCCGCAGCACGACCCGCTGCCAATTCTCTCCCTCCCTCCCTCCCTCCCAGAAAGGCAATGCATAGAGAACGTAATAAATCTGTAAAGCTTTTTTCTGCTATGCCTTTTTATGTGTTCGGTGGAAGGCAGGGCTCTCTAATGCCTCTTGCACAATTCATAGGGAGACACATGAAGTAGAAAATAGCACCTCTGTTAAGTAGTACACGATTGCTTTAGTGATGACTTAACAGAGGGAATCTCTTATGGAGGCACAGTGGGGAAAAAAAAAAAAAAAATCTCTAAAACAGCTAAAGCCTCACAGATTTAATTCTAAATCCCCTGCATTTTTCCCAGTGATTTTTCAAACACTTAAAAAAGGTTTAAAATAATTATTAATGATGAAGCTTTATGCAATGTCTATCAGAAAAAAAAAAAGTCATCTCTAAACTTGGTCAGTATTATAGACATGATAAGTCAGTACTCTTTAAACCAGATTAATTCAGAACTTTCAGACTAAAAATTCAATATTCAGCTACTTCTTCATTCCCCAGCTTCCTTATTTTGCACCTTTTAAATAGGAATATATTAAAGTAAGTTGGAGAATGGAATTCTAGTGAAATATTAAATAATCAAAAATAAATAATGCAATGATGCTATGATACAGTGCAGTCAGCGGGCATTAAAATAAAGGCAGAATAGAAGAAGAGCTCAAAAAGAGCATGGATTTTTTTAGGTGGAAGTAGAAAAATGAGAAACATAATGGCTGATGCTGCTAATCTGTGGGAAGTCTATAGTGTAATGTATACTTTGCTCTAAACTACTCTCCTAATAACTTCACCTCCTCAGTAAAGGAAAGAAAAAGAAAGAGGAGAATTAGAAGCACCTAATTACTTGAGCAATTGTGTTAGGCATATTGCAATATACATAATAGATGAGATATTATTAATACAAAGCTACTCCATTGAGATGCTCAGGATAATATAAACCAAAAGTACTCTTAAAAATAATTCCTTCTCATGCAGCATTTCAAATATCTCTACATACTTCAACTTTTTTTTTTTTTTAAAATGAGAAACATTTTCTCTGCTTTCTGAACTCTGAATCGTATGTTGTTTCCAGGTTGGTGTATCAGTGACATAGTTCCTATTTCATGGGCTGAGAATTCCTCCAGTGAGGTCAAAGGCTATATCCCCCTTGACTTTGAAATACTATATTCCAAAAACATTTATCTACACAGCATGTGGTGGGATCCTATTAAGGAAAAGCACATTTGGGAAAAGAAAAAGTACCCAGGAAGAAATACGGTTCCTTATAGAAGGAAAAGTCTAGCAACATTGAGTAGTTTTGTAGGAGTTGGGATACATGACAACAGTCCTAATGGCTGAAATGTCAGAAAATTTAGCGGTCAAGAAAGTGGTGCTTTCTGGAAAGTGAGTGGGCAGTACATTATGCAAGCAAGAGAGGGAATGCAGAGAATCTCTGCTTGTGTTAAGATGTTTTGGGAGCTTTGAAACAAGATCTTTCTAAATATCTTTTTGTTCTGGACCGGAGAACATTCTCCTTTTTACCACCTTCACAGCTGAGGAATCGAGACCAGTATAGCACATTTATCTTATGCTTGCAATTCAAAGCAAATTGCTGCTGCAAAACCTTTTAGCATGGCAGTTATATTTCACTTTACTGACAGAGAAAAGGCGTTGTGTGAAACCTTTTTTGGGAACCCACACTTCCTCCCTTCCTTTCTCTTTAGATATGAAAACTTCATGAGATGGTTTCTTCTGTGCACTGAAGGTCCTTGCCCGTGGAGGCCATAACTGCATTTATTTCTGATTGGTTGTACAAAAACCACCCAACTGCACAAAGACAAGCCAGGCATCCTCCTCCAGTGTAAGATGATTTGGCTCTTTTCCTTGATCCACCCGTTTGGTAGAAGCTTTTCTGTCTTTGTTTGCAGCTCTTTGTTTTGTTCAGTGATGTGGTCTATATTAGAAAGGATTCCTAATGATTTGTCAGATTACCAGAGACCCACTGTGGACTCTGTCATGTTTGCAGTGATCACTACAGCTGCTTTCATACATCTACCAAGTGATTCTGGCCTCTTTGTCCTCCAGTTTTTTCCTCTATAACACAGACATTATCTAATTTTGCATGTCACTTCTTTAAAAAGGGTGGCCAGGGCAGGGAGGAAGGGTGCTCCTTCCTTCAGGGACCTGCACTCCTGCAGGTGAAGAAGGTCCCCAAACGCAGGGCAGGGTGGGCACAGTCACAGGCAGGCATTTTCTGGTGATAGAAAGAAAACTCCCCGTGGACTGATGGGTCTGAACCTGTCCAGCCACCAAGAGACTGAACCCAAACACAGGAGAAAGGCCCTGCCTCCCTCAGATGTACCTTCAGGTGGCTCTCCTCATCACAGACACCCTCCTTCTCATTTTAAATATTAATGCCCACAGAAACCACCACTCTCTTGTCCTCTGGGAGAGAGGGCTTCTGCATGCCTGCTTTCACAAGTCTACCAAATATTTCCACCAGCTTGTTGCTACAGGGAGTTTGTAGTTTTTTCCACCCCTCTTCAGGATGTCAGCTTTGGTGAGCTCTCACATAGAGCAAGGAAGCCCATAAGCTTTTCTGTATCCAAGGCACATTCCTCTTAGTTCCCTACAACAGCACCGGGAGGAGAAGTGGATTAGAATACAAAGTTAGCTGCAAGCAAAATGTACCACCACGAGTTCCTCAGATACAATTTAAATAAAATCATAACAACCACATGTGCAAGTTGCAGGAAAATATGATAAGGCTGATTCCTGGCTATCACAGGGTTCAGAAATTTGAGTTTCAGGAGTCTGACTGCCTCTAGTAGAGCTGAACTCTTAAGCCAGCCCTTGGGATCACAGAGCAGAGCATGGCAGACTGAAACAGATGTAAGACTCGTACTACACTGCAGATAATAAGCTACCTGCCATAGAGATGAAACAGGGAAAAAAAGAAGAAAGTTGAGGTTCAATGTAATTGTACAGGATTTGTCAGGTTCATCTGTAAGTATATTGGGGCTGGATCATCAGCTGTACTGATTGACAGTATTCACTGGAGATAAAAGCATTGTATTAGTCTACAGCAACTGCATACAGGCTTCTGCTGAATGCTGGTTGACACACTGACTGCACTGACATTGTATTTAATGTTCTGGTGAAGAACAGCTCAGCGACTACGTCGGTACAGCCACCCCATCCCAGGGACACGTGGCCATGCCAGTGCAGCACCCGGCCATACCGACCCAGGCTGGCCCTCAACTCTCTCCACAGAGGGCTTTAGCACTGAATTTTTACCCCAGGTAAATCACCCAGTTCCTCTCTGACAGTCAATTCTAATTGACTATTAAAATGCATTTGTACAGAAGACCACACTGTATCACAGGAAAGCCCAGACAAATAAGATAAAGAAAAAGCTTCTGCCATTCTAATTAAAGAAATACTGCATGAACTTCCACGAGCAACTTTATTTACAGTACTACCAAGGAAAAATGTAAACTCATTTTTCTCTGCTTTAGTGGTGAAGTGTATTTTTTTCCACTTGCTTCATCTATGGAATCGTCTCATTGACTTTTTCTTGGCCTATAAAGGCCAAACACAAACGATGTGGTGGATCGTAGCAGAGGCACTTTTTCATGTCAGTCAGATTGGAGTTTAAACCCCCATTATGTTCGGGAAGGAATTTGATAGAGGACATGCACCTAAGAGGAAAAGGTGATGTGATTTCTAGCGGCCAGGTTTGATGTAGAGATGCGAGTTTCTTACCACACCTGCTTTCTTAACACCAGGCAGTGAGATTGCAAACAAAAACTTGGAGAGAAGCAGCAGAGCATCTTTGATCCGTGTACTCCCATTGCTGCGATGGGGAGAGAGTCCATGCCTTCTTGCCCCCTCCTCACAGTTTGGGAAAAAAAGATAATAGGACAAACACTGTATTATCTTTAAGAGGAGATGTCAAGATGAAAAAATGAAAATGTCAAAAAAGAGGCTGATATACGGCATTACTTAAGGACTGTTTTGTTGAGAAAAACTGACCAAATGATTTACGAAAGGCTTTTAACAGGGCAGTCTTTGGATTACAGTGAAGATGAAAAATAAATGAAAATCTATTTCAAGTTTACTTTAGCCTAGTCATTTGACAGATGAGGGCAAAACCTGGCAAGAATACAAGTTTTAATCTTCAGATGTAGTGACTTTATTTGCAGTTTTGCGGATTAGAAGTTTTCTCTGTGCAAAACAAGAGCTACCCCTTTTCAGATGTTTCCTGTCAAAACTTTTTCTACCTGAGGCTCCCCTGAGAGAGACAGGGATAAAAAGACCAAAGGGATGATGCTTCTGCTCGGGGAGCAAATCACCACACACAGAGATTGTCCTGACTGCGTTGCAGCCCCTGTGTCCACCACTTTCTTCCCTTCCTATTTCTTCTTTCAAGCCTCCCTCTTGAAACACATCCCTCCTAATTAATTACTGGATTAACCAGCCTGGTATCGAGACTGCTCATGGCTGGAGGTGGATCTTGGAGCATGGTCTTGTTCTCAGTATGCACAGCCTGGCACATTTCTGCCTGGCCAGATGGGTCCCCCATCTGCTCCTATTTGAAGGAGAACTTCCTGGAATTAGGGTTTTCCTCTTAACCTTTGTTTGTATAATTCCTTTGCTTCCTATTTTAATTCAGTTGTGTTGGGTTTGTTGTTTTGGTTTTTTTTTTTCCTCTTTTCACCTTTGGGTTTGTTGTTTTGGTTTTTTTTTTTTCCCCTTTTCACCTGAAACACAGAGTCGAATTTAAAAGCCAAAGAGGCAGCCCTGCACAGTTTTAGGGCACACCTGGCATTAAATTAGCCCTGTTCTGCACAAAGGCTACTAAACTGGAGCTGCATCGCTACAGAAAAAGGCTACATTGGGGTAGAGCAGTAATACAGCAAGAATTATTTCTAGTGTGTAGGCTACAGAGAGCCCAGCAACATCAAACCAAACTGCCAGGAGTCAAAGGTAGCTTTCTGATGTTTGCTCAAGCTATTAGGACATGCTGTAATATTTTTCTGTACAGAATTTATAGATCAAGAGAAGCAGTTGATCGTTTTGAGACTGGTTAAAAAAAAAAAAATCAAGATGGAAAACGCAGAGCTGATATCTAATTCTATGAAGATCTGCCATAGTTCTATATTTATTATAAGCCTATCACAGCACATCCAGCTCCAAGACTTACAGAAAATGTGTTGCTAACTACCAAGGAATTATTGATTTTTTAATTTTTTCTCATCAAAGTGCTATTGCTTGGCTGTGGTAGAACTGATAACTTTTGGGGGTGAAGAAAAGAGATCAATATTACTATTATCAACTGGTGACTACCGTTTACAGCAGCAATAATCTCCTTTAAAATAGCTTGCAGAAGTACCAGTTGTCATCTGTGTAAGGTATTACTGTATTGGTCAAGTCACTAAAAAGTGATAGTATTTGATGTTTTGATTATTTTGTTTTGGTTAAATAAAATTTTGGTGACCATCAGGATTGTCTAAGTGTCAGATCTGAACCATGTTTGGCTGAGAAGAGCAGTGTTTGCTGTTGTTATTATCTTTACTGATAAGAGTGATTCATTCCCCTCATTAAGAGCAACTAATTTTTAGCCTCCTGTGCTGTTTCATACACTGTATGTTAATATAGTATTTAGAGGCCTCCCCAGTCACTAAGGTCTGTCTTCCTCCAGTAATGCCTTAAGTTATATGATATCATTTGTCACGGATTTTCCCCCCAAACCCTCTTTCCAAAAAGGTAGTTCCTGCAGGTTAGTGCTTTCTCTCAATAGAGGTTTCAGAGCATTTTTTCACATGTTGGACAGGGAAAGCATAGTTCTGACATGCTTCTGAGTTCCTATACCACCACAGGATACAGAGGAAAGCTTTATTGTGCCAGAACAGAAACGTCACTAGTTACGTCTACCTTAGCACTTTGGTTCAGCAAGTAAGATTGTGATGCACTTGCCCAGTTTTCTCTATTTTCTGCACACTAGATTATTCTTGGCACACACAGACTAGATTAATTTCAGAGAAAACTACCTGCACGTTCTGCACGAGCTTGGCCCAAAATACAAATAGCACCTAATGAAGGTACAGGAATCCAAACCAACAGCTGACCTTCAAGACAGCTTTGAGCAACACGCACAGGGGAACTTTGTTCAAGGGAACAGACTAAGTCTAGCCTGAAATAAAAGCCCCAACTGTCTACGATATAGATGTAACAGCCTCAACACTATCTTATCTGATCTACTGATTCACTCTTGATATATCTAATTACTTGCCAATGTCAACGTAACCATTCAGAGCTTTAGGCCTTCTTCTAGATGCCTTGGAGAAAGCACCTGCAGAGTTAATTTGATTCACAAGTCTACAGCATCTCTGAAATAATTTTAGGTTTTAACTTATTTTGAAAGCTCCTTCTGAAGGCCACAGACAGAGTCCACAAGTGCTGAATACATATGGAATAGAGTTATGGGTCTTCTAAAATGCTCTAATGCTCTGAGTGTTTCCATAAATGAGAATTTATAGCTGAATGTGTTTACATAGATATATTTATGTCAGTTTCAAGACAATGAATAAGCTTTAATAAGTTATTTGGTTATAAAGAGGATTCATTCTGTGGTTATTAATAAACTGAAGTCACAGAAGTAGTAGTTCTTAATGCTAACATGATATTCTAAATTTTCAATGAGGAAACAAAAGCCAGTTTGCAAGTTTTCTTTTTAACAGAATGCAGTGTTAATCTATTTGTTGATGTTCTAAGCTACAATTAATTACTTTATAAAACACATATGTGATGATAAAGGTTAAACTTGCCATCCTAGAACACGCAATGCATACCTTTTCTCCAAACGCTGGGAGAAGTGCTGACCAGAGAAGCCAGTCACTTGTTGAAGACCTCACAAGTGGAACTAATTAGATGTAGAAGGAGCTGTCAGTCTTGCCCTCCTCCTGCTCACATCAGAAGGCTACCCTGCCTGCCAATCTAACTCCTTAGTTTATGCTATTTTTACCATCTCCGTCTGATATTGACTTAAAGCCTGTAATTTGTCACACCTGGAATTATATCTGTTAAAGTTAAGGGTCTAAGAAACATGCCAAGGTCCACCCACATAGAACCTATCACTTCCACAGAAAGTATTTGAAAAACTTCCAAGTTAACATTAAAATACAGTCCAGTTGCACAGCTTTTCCAGGTAGATTGGTCAGACAACTGTCACTCATCCTAGGGGTTAACAAGAAGTTGTACTGTAGCCTTTTTGCTTCTGTTATCTACAAGCCAAAAGCAATATAGAATATTACCACAGGAACTTTTTTTCTAGAACAATACACAAAACCCTAATGAAACTGCATTTATGATATAACCTCAATAAAAATTTTAATAATGCTTGTTCATATATCACAGCTGTCAAGAGAGAGAAAGTGACAGTTCATATTTCAGTTGAGTTGACAACACTGTTGAGTTGTATAGAATAAACGTATACAACATGTGTCTTAGTCACAGTTTGATTACTAGTAGCTCTGAATGATTTAAGAATTAGAAATCTAAACCTGTCCACCTCTCTTATCTTTTTAAGGAGCATTATCCTGAACCCAGCTTATTTCCGGAACCACCTGCGCCAAGCTGCTGCGTTTCGGTACTTAGAGAGATACTCGGAAGCTGCAAGGTACTCCACTGCTCCTGGATGTCTCATGGCTTCTCTACAGCTCTTTCATTCCAGCTCTCAGTAGTAAGAGTATCATCTTATACCCTGGCTTTTCCAAAAAATCAGTGGGAGCTTTGTACTGGCTTTGTGTATATGATCTCACATGCGACAGAGCTCCAATCCTCCCAGTAGACATAACGTGAATAATCCCAATTAGGTCCCTCGTTGCATTTAGACTAATGTGTGTAGGAGCATTTACTCCTTCTCAGGCACAGGAGTGAGCCCTGGGCAGGTCCCAGGGCTGCAGTGGGGCAAAAGCTACACACACACAAGCATCTTCCACTCCCCAATTTCCCCATAACCGTGGGCAGAAGCTCAAGTGTGCTCTGAGTGGATGTGGGGGAAAGAAAAGAGAAAAAAAAAAATGAAAGAAAAATAGAAATCAAGATCTCATGGTACACTGTGATATGCTGCAAAATTTAGCCTGCGTGCAGCTGATGAGATTGCTGGTGTGAACGGGAACTGCTGGCAGGAGGAAAGCCTGCAAGAGGAAGCTCTGCTTGTGTGCTTGCAGAAACACTGCCAAAAACTAGAAGTTTCAACACGCAGCAGAAGTTTTTAGCCCTTTAACGTGCTTAAACGAAAGAAACGCATGGGGAAATGCAACGGTGACTTGCTATGTATCGTCACTGCTCCTAACATTAGACACTTACAGAGGACTGTTTGGCTGAAGACCACAAAGTATATCACAAAATATTTCACAAATCATTAGCTAACTAATGGCAGAACAGTCAGCGGGAATTAGGCGTGAGACTGAAAGGGTCACTTTGCTCATCATTTAAGATGGATGCCAGCGATGGTAGAGCTCTGAAGCTATTAAAATAGCAGCAAAACAGTCTGTACGGGTAGTGGAAGAAGTCTTTATCCAAGCAGAGTTACAGAGAGGATTTGGGAAGATGAACTTCAATTTTCTGTGCTGGAGTTTAGCCAAAGACTCCAGGACGAGCACTTTTCCCTCTGCAGGACACACATTGAGATTATGTCAAAGTAATCTCAGTAGCTTTCACACATCAGGACCAGGAGGAGAAATCAGTTCCCCAAGACAAGGAAACAGTTTTTCCACATTTTTTTAGAAATATGATTTCAGATAAACCTGAAATATTTCACTTGACCTTAAACTCACCCACACCTTTTCTTTTTTTTACTTTTGAAAACACAGCTCACATTTCAAGGAAATCTTTTTCAAACTAAGGAAGTAAAACGTTTTGTTGAAAAAAGATAGAGTGTTGTGATGGTTCCCAGATCTCCTTTTATATCTCACTGGTAACGGTCTCTTCTTCCTAAAATCTTCTGTTGGGGTGTTTATTCAGAAGGGAATCGTTACCTACTGAATCCTCAATAGTTGAGGTCCACTGCTCAGCCAGGCATGTCAGAGCTGCGTTAGGAGAGTATGTTGCTTTGTGACAGATGGGGAATCCTGGCCAGGACAATTTCAAACCCAAAAATTCACTAGTAGCCCAACAAGTGAAATAATACAAGGGGAAAACATCTGGGGTGCTGGGGTAAGGGGGGGGAAGAAGGTTTTCCCCTTGAAGAAGTCACACTGAAGATTTAAAAAAATAGTAACAATAACAAAAGGTAAAAAAAATACCCTTTTAGAAACTGATCTTTCCTAAGAAGCAATACATATAAATGCCCATATTTGAGAAGACAGTATGAACCAAGGAGGTGTACATAAATACGTTTTCAAAAATAAAAAAAAGGTGGTTGGTGTTACTGCAGATAAGCAATCAGTAAGTTTACTACATCAGCAGGCAAGAGGGAACTGTGTCAGCCTTTTTTCCCCACATTGAGTAGCTTTCAGGAAACTAGATGATTTTAAATGAGATTATGTATTTTGTAAAGGAGAGGAACATTCTGACAGACTGAATCCAGAGTGGTTCCAAAAGCAGTGACTGTAGCAGTATTCAGAGTTTAGCCTAGTTTAACATAGTGTTATAGCAACTGTGCAGAGCTGCTTCTGCAGATTGTGTTAAACTAAGCTTAGCACTGCTTCTGTCATCTCACTGGAGTCACTGGTCTCAGTCGAACCCCACTAATGGTGCAGGATCGACTCTGCTCGTCGCAGACAGACCAGGGCACACAGTCAACTCAGTTGCAATTTCTGGAAATACAAATTTATTTTTTCTTAGCACAAGCTGTCATTTATTTCTGCCTTCTTTATGCACAAGAACAACGTCACTGTATTCCTTCTTCTGCTTTTAGGTACCCCTTGCCCTCCCACCCCCCTCGTTGAGTTATTGCAGAGCCCATTAAATACAGCCAGGATAGGGTGTGGGTATGTGCACGGTGTGGTTGTGAGCAGGACTGCTTGGCACAAGCAGGAAGCATAATCACACTGAGCTCAGCCTACCTATCAAGCTGACATCCCCTGAGATTTTGTCTCCGAGGAGGTACCAGGGAAA
This sequence comes from Calidris pugnax, assembly GCF_001431845.1. NCBI lineage: Eukaryota > Metazoa > Chordata > Aves > Charadriiformes > Scolopacidae > Calidris > Calidris pugnax. The sequence continues at coordinate 3,006,085 of NW_015090811.1, read as the reverse complement.
ATTCTTCGGTTCAGAGGTTAGAGTGGGGTCTACTGTAATTTAAGCATCTCTCAAATTCCTCTGGGTGTAATTTTCACACTGCCCAGTATCAGGAGAATAAGCATACAAAGCAGTCCAAATGCAAGGGCGTCTGAATTAATGTAAGGAGTCTGATATGCCCGTATCTGCATCATTTCTGAATTTTGTCAGCTGCACAGCAGTTCCTTCGGGATAGCACTGTGATAGGATGCCACCACGTAGAGAGCAGCCTAAGGCCATTTGGCATTGTAAAGCAATCCTAGAAACACCACTGTGGGGTCACAGCATCTGCCAGTGATGAATTCCAAAGTGCTACAACCGCTTTCACTAAGATGTCAGCTAGTAAATATATTTCTTCTCTATTGGTATCCCTGATGTTAGGAGACTGCTCTTGACAAACACAGTAAAGATTTAAACCTCAGAAGGGAGAAAAACTATTTCAGTTGAAAGACTGTCTTGGCCCTTGAACAAATGGGCATAAATGCATTATATATAAATTTAGTCTGGAAGTTACCAGGAAGTTCTAGGCATTAGAAGGCGTTCAGGCTTCGGGTCAGCCTCCAATAGCAGCTACTGGAAGTACCCTGCCAAAGGACACATGGTCACAGCTGATAAAAGATCCCTCAATAACCAGGATGGAAAGTTCAGGAAAGGGTCCTGGGCTCATTTCTGCCACAAAACTGAGAAAATGCTCTTGGAGAAGGCTGAGGAGAACCCAACCTTTCGAGCAATATAAGGACTTCTGCTGTCCTAGGGAAGGATGAGATAAGAGACATGTATGTGCAAGGCGATGTATAAGCCACAGAAGAACCTGGGAGGTCCATACTATCTCGAAGGACAGAGCAGCCAAACCAGCAGACCTTGCTTTCAAGGACAAGAGTGCCAGGAAGGGAACACGCATCCAGGGGTGAGCCTCAAAGCTCCTGAAGTAAGAGGTATTGCAGCCTGGGCATCCTTTGAGCCACCAAACCCACAGGCTTTGACCCCACAGCTCCCTCCTACACATCCACAGCAGAAGGTCTAACCAGACAAGCAATAAGGCATGAAAGCCATTTTTCTTCTTACCTCTTTAGTGCAGGCTATTGCTGACACTGAATAGCCTTAAATCAGCAGCAAGGTGAAAATTTGTAATTTACAGAAAAAATATGGCTACCTATTTGCTTGGAAACTGGAGTTTTAAGTACAGAAGGGATTTTGCGCCTTTTTATCATTAAGTGTATAGCTCTCATCTTTTTGCTAATCAAAATGCTGTGCTGATTTAACAGTGTCACTGTGTTCTGTGAAAAAGCTTAAGATAGCTCTTTTATCACCAGCTAGAACACTAGTGACTTGAAATTAGTTGTATACATGTAGGGGAAAACAGACTGTCTGTCCCTCTGCCAGAACAAACAACTCATATTCATCTGACTGCACAGAGTAGGGGTAAGCAATACTTAAGGAGGAAGAAGTTTTAGCATCTTAATAGCTGTGATACGGCTGACTCAGCTTTTTGACATTCCCATTAAAAAAAAAAAAGTAATAATAATCTAGATAATCCCCATCAGCTGAAAAGCAAAGTAGGTCTGCAGGTGGTAAACCTCAGCCCTCTGTAAAAGTTCAGGTCTGCATCCCATTTTAGTCAGACTTGAAGAGGCAATGGCTGAAAGGTCAGTGAGTAATTTGAGTTAGTTTGTATGTCCAGTTTTGTTTTACAAAGCGTACAGTCGCACTAAGGGAAGGTGTATACATAATTGGGGTTAGGGACAGAAGCTGGAAGAGTCACCAGCTGACTGCCTCTTGCACACACCTGCATCTGTGCTACCTGTTTTCTCATGGAAAAACAGAGGAAAGTTTATATTCTCTCACTTATCCTAATTGTTTTATCCTGATTTCCTTAAACTAAAATAAACAAACAAAAAATACAATTCTATACCAAGGTAAAAAAAAAAAAAAAAAAGCCTGTTGTCATAGCCACAGACCCCCACATCACAGCAGTCACCACTGTGAGAAAGCTCATTGCAAAGGGAGTACACCTTGCCCAGAACTAAGAAAAAAATGTAATTTTGTTTTTCTCCCCCACACCCCCCCAGCCAAAGTGATCTGAGAGCTTCTCCTGGATGGTGGCCTCCATCTCCCCCAGAGCAATGCTATAGGAGTGCTTCATAAATCGGGTGTAGGAGAGCAGCTCTGACAAGTGCTGGGATCAGTCAAAGCCCAAAGGAAAGCCCACGTGGCCCATTATTTAATTTGCCACCAACATATGATGTTAGTCTGTGTCTAACATTACCGGCCGTTATTTCCGCACTGCACACATCATTCTTTATCACTTGAGATTGTCCAAGTGTCAAACAACAGCTTGCTCGGGCAGGTTCACAGCAGAGGCCAGAGGCAGCCTTCTGTGCTGGTTTTTCCATATCCCCTGCCAGAAGTAAGCTACGTCCCTCACTTAGGGAGCACAAGGCACAAAGAGATGCAAGAGAGCAGAGCAAACACCAGCTAGAGGCCACAACAAACGTGGACCACATCCCTCTGAAAGCTTCACTGCATCTCTATTAAAACCAGCTCATCCCAGTTATCCCATCCTTTCTCCAAAAGGTTGGACTATGAAGCCAACACAGGCACTGGGACCTCCTGCACCTCCTGGGATCTGTGCAGCACGTCCATGGTGACCCCAGGAGAGCCCAAGATCCTGCTGGGCTTAGCAACCTGTTTTCTTGGGTATCCCCTGTCATTTCAAAAGGCTTGTCCCTTCCCCATGCATTGCTCAGCTCACATTTGGAAAGCAATTTCTATGTCCATACATGACAGTTGCCATTAAATGAGAAACATTTGTTATCACTGAAAAGCAATCTCAATACAAGGCAGAAATGCAATCACAGGACAGAGAATAATAAATATAATAAATGCATTCTAAACACAGGTGCCATTTTCCTTGCAGGAAAATCATTTCTGCTTTCTAGCAATGGGCTACTGACCCAGAAACCCAGAAACTTCAGCAAAGACAGCAAGCCTACCCCTTCACTAACCTGGAAGGGTCTGGCAAGACAGAAGAGTTTTACAGCAGCTTCCAGGGCATTTAAGTTTCACTGGTGAAACGCTCAAAATTAAGTTTTAGCTAGACATCTGCAGCTATTTGCAACAGCAAGGGGTTTTGCATAGGTAACAGGGGTTCTCAGAATACTTTTTGCCCCATTTCAGGGCTAGTGTACATACAGGTAAATCCTGGCATTTGTAATTTCATTCCTGCTCAGTGTTCTGGAGTTCTGTTTATCTCCCATCATCTAATGGTTTCCAAGTGTGTCCACAACCTCAAAGTAATGAGTTTACAATTATTTAGGGTATATGGAGATGCTTAAAAATTAGCTGTTATTATTGTGTTCACTTTTCAAATAGGATAATTGCATTAAAATTACTACCTCCTATTTATTCCAGTTACAAACATTACTTCCCTTTTCTATTCTCAGAAGGAAATAAGAAGGTCAACCAAAAGAGAGCAGCAGTTTATTTTGTATCTCGTATCTCAGACTCAGTCCTATTGTATTAGAGATCTCAAATACTCGGTTGTCTGCATCAGGAATATTAAAATCCCTCTTAAAGTGAAAAAAATGAGGCACACTTACCCTTTCCCAGCGGTAGATCTACCCAGGACTGACATCACATGGCACTGGCTGAGGCCTTCCTTTAGTACCACTTACTGCAGATCCAGGTGAGATCACTTGAGGTAGGGAGTAAAGGTAATTTTCTGCCACTTATCAGCCTCCTGATCTTAGCAGCAATTGGGGCTGAATAGCGCAGAAGAGTGAAAGTTACTCTAATGTGCATAGGCTGTGATTATCCCTATGGCTCTGCCATCTGCAGAGAAATCCTCCTCTCCCCTTCAGGCCTTCTTCCCCTTCCCTGCAGCAAGGGGGGAGCAGGCAAGGCTGAGGGAGCTGACCTTGAGTCTTGCCCTTATGTGGTTTTTTTCTAGTACTCGCAGTGGTAAATGAACACACGAGCATTTAACAACAAGGCTAATTTCTTGTCATCTTTGGCAGCGTAACACTTTGGTGCATTCCAGAAAACTCTGCGTGTTGCTTAGACCCGGACCATCCATTTTCTTGTCACCCACTTATGGGGCTGCTGCGAAGGATTTGGCTGTGCAGGGGCTCTTAGTGTCAGCAGCTGTCAGGCAGCAAGAGCTGCCTTCCACTCTTTTATTACAAGTCCTGTGCCTGTCTGGAGATGGGCTGAGGGAGACAGTTTAGGATCTGTGGTGTGCTCTTCGCTCGCACGTCTAGAAATATATCTTATTGTTCTGCACCACCAAGTGGCTGGATTGAGCAGATATTGCAAGGCACCTTTGGATCCAGGCTTACTGAATTAACCCAGGTGGATTTAATTACGTTAGAGAAGTTCACACCAGCCCATACTGGCCCAAACTAGCAACTAGGGGAAAAAAAAAGCATTTTAAAATAAAGCCTCATGCTTTGAGAGAAGGAAGAGTCATATTGTCTCCGACATCCCCTAAGGTGTATTGTCAGAACTACTTCGGTTCGCATGGCAAACAGAGCACTGTGGTGGGCTGCACACCTGAAGCTCAGGCAAGTTCTTCAGTATTTCAAATGAGTAACTCAAAACTGGTGGATGGTTCTGTAAATATGAGGCCGATGTTTCTGAATATCACCTGAAGTGATAGTGTCAGAAGTAGAAAGAGAATGCACATATCTTTGTTATCGTTAGAGTTTGATCCCACTAGCCTTAAAAACTGTAAAAATAAAACGTGGCATTTCATCCAGAAAAATGCATTCCATGGTCTAAATGGGAGCTATTTTCACATTCTTTTGTACCATATGTTCCTTGTGCACAGGAAGGTTCAAAGCCGAACTCTTAAGTAGTCACTCAAGAGGTACAAGTCAGAGCTGGCCAACATCACTTGTCCAGCATCTCCACAGGACGTAGCCACCAGTCCCAACTGACCTGCACTGAACCCTTTTCCACCCAGTTCTTCACAAGCTCCCATTTCCCCAGGAGCTGTAACTGCAGGAGGTGGGAAGAAGGACTTCCTCTGGCCCATACATACTGCTGAAATGCTAATATGGGTTGTCTTTATACTATCCTAAGTCATATATAGTATGTATAATACACTAATATGATATACTTCATACAATGGGACCCTGGCTTTTAACTTCCCTAAATATGCCAATTTGTCCCTTGGTTTCTGAGTGTTCAGGTCCCGAAATATTTTTCATTGCCCAGCCCTGTAACTATTCAGATAGTGCCATTTCACCTATGTCCCTGCCTCTGGAAATTCATAGTTCCCTCTCACATGTGTCACTGTGGTTCTTTGAGCTGATCCTGGGAGCCCTTCAAAGAAGACTCTCTGACTTGGGAGCGTTTGGGGCAGGACACAGGCCATCCACATAGAACCTTAATGCTTGTGTTTCTTTTGAAAGTAGACATTTTTTAAGTCCCTCATAAGCCCCAAGGTCACAGTAGCAAGCGTAGGTCCTGACCTGTGTGTGCTCCCCGATGGCTGAGGAACTGAGAAGGAAAAATGTGATGGAGGCACTTGAAATGCTCAGAGGGGTTTTATGGATGTGCCTCACCATTCTTGATGTAATGCACAGCAGTACGGGAGAAATCTAGCAGGGATAAAAGCAGATGTTGAAAAACTAAACAGGAATGCTTCAGATGTAAGTGTGCTTCTGATTATTTAAAAAAAGAACAAATTAAGAAGGAAGAATACAGAGGAAAGGCATTTGTCTGGAGAGCAAGGATGCCTGGAGACCTCTGCTACGATCAGAGTGACATTGTGCTGAGACCACGGCGAAGAATTAGCAAAAGATTGTGCCAGGAGGACTCACACACCAAATTAGCAAATCAGTCAAATACGATCGCCCACATTTCACAGCTGATGCTGAGAAGCAGAGAAAGATGAAGCAACTTGTCTGAGAAGTGAGTCCAGATTTGCCCAGGGCTCTGTGGACATCTCCACCTATGAAAGCAGGTGGCAAAGCGCATCGTGGCTGTCTCTGTGTCACCTGATTGTGTTTGACCCACAGCACACACCGACAGGGTGTCACTCAGGGTTAAGGATTTGTTGGTTTTAATCTTGGAAATGACAGTGCTTGAGTGGTGATATATCTGTAGGAGCCCAAATTGTAAATGACCATTTACAAATGTCCTTTGACTCCAAAAACAAGGCTTTAGTGCTTGAGAATTGCTCTAAATTTAGATTGAAAGTCCCATTTTGATGAGGAGGCCACAGGAGGCCACCACTGCTTGTGTATGCTGGTTCCTAGCCAGCTATTGCCACTGTCACAGGAGCTGGAAGCTTTGTAGACCACCTCTAGTAGACCAAAAGGTACAGAATAATGTGACAGATTAATCTTTCCCCATTTTATGCCACGTGGTTATTTCCCTTTTGCACGTCAGGACACAGTGAACATCTTTCCCCAAAACCATCACCAACAGGCAGTTTGTGGCCAATCCCAGGTCAAGGAGCTAGTGCTGGCTGCTTCATCCTCTGCTTCATCCACAGGATCCATATGTCATTCCTGGGATTAAACCTTGGCACCATTTGGAGTCAATGCAAATTTTGCCAATGATTTTCAGGGCAATGAGGATTTCATCCTTTGTTCACCCCGTGCCGGCTGGGCTAACGATGTTCAATTAGAAACTGCTCTTTGTTCTAGTGCAGTCAAGAGGATTTTTGCCAATGATTTAAACGAGCATTGGATAAAGCTTATGGCTAAATCCAGTCCTTATGCAGAAATCCGTGGATCCTCCTGAATTGCTTTTCTCCCAGTGAAATTAGTGGGAGCTGTGTGAGAACATCTAAGGGAAGATTTAGTTCCTGTTTGTAACAATGTGTTACCTCCTGATACCGGGCCTGTTTTGAAATGTTTATTGTTAAATCCGTGTATTTTTGGTTATATCTCATTAAGAACATAATACTGCCTTGGAAAGTACATTCTAAAAGGGTATTACAGCAGGATTGGGATTACTGTTTGTGAGACACTTTTAACTAGGGGGAAATTTCAAATTCAATTTACAGTAATGTCAAAGCACAATTAATATATAGGCAATGATAAGGAGAACATGCAGAAGTACACATTGATAGCACTACATCAACAAATAAACTTTTGGTGCTAGTAATTAGGTACACAAGATTATTATATGTTTAATTGACTAAAGTGACAATTTGGAATTACATCTAGTCACATTTAATTGGATTTGGAATCTCTAGAGGAAAGGAAACGGAGTGCAGTGTAGAGAAGCAGCCATAAAAGCAAACTGATTTTCTAAAGTCTGTTAAGACTCTGCATTAATATCCATTGCACAATAGTTTCTTAATATCCTTCAGTCTAGAAAGAGTAATGCAATGATTGTCACAGACAGTGGGAGTACTAAAGCATACTCAATTAGGTAGCAAGATAGCTGATTACTTTTGGTTTAGGGATTTTTTTAAAGATATAGTTTAATCAAAGGTGAACTATGTCTGAGTTTGTTATAGACAAGTGATATTCTCAGACTACCAAGCTACAGGGCATTATATCTGTTGATGCTGTCCTGGAAGAAATGTACTTACACATAAGATATCTCACTGACAAATATTTTAAAGAAAAAAAAAAAAAAGAAAAGCCAGACTAAAATATTGTATAGTAGTCATTAAATATTTGCTCAGAGTAAAATATGGAAAAGCTATTAAAAGAAAACACAGGGTTTAGCTAAAAAATGTTTACTAAAGCTTGTCTTAAAGTTGGATAAAGACTGAGAGTTATGTGTAATCCTTTGATACAAACCTCATGTTACACTCTTTTAATACTACCTCCTTTGAATATTGCTATATACATCCTTCTCTCCCTGAACACTCATTTATTCTGCTTTTGTCATCAGGAGCGCCATGATTGCTGACTATATGTACTGGCTGACAGGAGGCACTGAGCAGCATACAAGCAAGCTCATCAAACTGTATTGGCAGGTAAAAATTGATAGCCCAATGAGGAAGGAGGTGCCCATCTCACTATTAAGACCAAAATGAAGGATTACTGCTTAAAAGACTGCCGACAAAGGTAGCTCTTGGGCATATCAATCAACAGGACACTATATAGTGCTACTGTATTTATAATGAACTAGATTTTCTTGGACTAATTTTAAGGGCAAAATTCAAGGTTGTTAACCCTTGGCTCATACTTCAATTTTATGGACTGCTATAAAATTTAATTCTGGATACTGTATAGTCCCCTAAGCTACTTTTTGTGAAGTCTTCCTACCTTAGTGACACTTTCCTTCTGCAATTTGCATGATACTAATCCTCTGACACCTTTCCAAACTCTTCAACCGGAAGGGGAGGAAAAAAAATGACTGTAACGAATGGTCTCAGAGGAATCTAAAGTGCTCTGTGAAGGATGGCTGGGTAAGACCCCAGTCTACAAAGATTGCTTCTGTGGGGACTAGACCGTTGACTTTAATGAGACTCATCTCTTGAGTGATACTTATTTCATATGGCTGTTCAGCCACATCAGCATGAATTCAAGTTTAAGAGTACCCCCCTCTGCCCCGAGGAGAGCTCTCACACAAACTTGGAGGTGATGGATAACAGATTCTTTGCTGGGAGCAGCTTGTTGTTGCTGGAGCTTGTCAAAAACAGTGGTGCCCCAGAGTTCACCTCCTCCCCAGTATCAACACAGTCAAAGTGCATTTCAGAGGGACTGCAGCATTTGGGTTCTCAGGCGGTGGAAGACTCTTCCACATTCCAGAGTGGACCTGGCCCTCAGGTCCTCCTTGTCTATGCGAGGAATTTAATGATACTAGGAACAATATATGTCCCTTGCAATAAAATTTCAGGGTCTGATTCTGATCTAATTTATTTTTGGGTTTATTCTGTGAGAACATCTATGACATCTGTACCTTATGTGTAGTGGTGCAAAATATGTCTGACACAAGCCAGAGTAATAACAATCAGAAACTGGTCTCTTACCTTCCATCACAAGGTAAACTCTTCCTTTTTAAAACTATTATTAGTTGCATTCTCATAGGTAAAATGGAATAAATCTCAGTCCTGGGAGCTGCTGAATTTCAGTACTGCTGTGAGTGCAAAGTGCATCTCATTCAGAGAATTACCCACTGGGCTAGTGTTTGCAGTGCCTGTGAACTTTCTTATATGCTTTCCAGCAGAGAATTTCTTCTGTACAGAACAGTTTGATTTTTTTCCCCACTGGGTCAGACTCGTTTAAAATCTTGAGTTCACAAATAGGTTTTATGAAGGGGTCATTTCTTCGAATGGAATGTCTTTTTCTGTCCCTTAACACTGGTATCCATTGACTTCCCTTCTTCATGTCATGGACATGAAGCTTCAAAGAATAAACCTTTAAAGGAGGAGCTGTCATAGCTGTTCTTTCCCCTGGTGGTTCAGACTGTCCTGCTATGTAGCAGGGCCGAAAAGGTGGCATGAAGGACAAGATTCATTGCAATGCCTCTTCACAGAGTCTAAATCAGAAGCTGTGGTTGGGCTAAGGTGGATACGAACCAGACCAAAAGTGGGGCTACTGAATCACCTCCAGCCGTTACCGTCATCATACAACATCAGCATCACCATCCAAAATTATTTTGGCCATGGTAGGACTCTGTTTCATCTCTGCTTCAGTCCGGAGCTTGCAGCTCTTTTTTTTTCCTGATGGAGAGTTCATGCGTGGGCCTCCCTGGACCCCCATGGTATCAAGAGCCACCACCATGCTGTTTGTGCCCCATTCCCACTCCTCCTCTGCCTTCCGCCTCAACCTGAGCGGCTGTCATCTTTGTCTGCAGCAGCTTTGAAATGTCAGTAGAGATCTAACCATTTGTTTGATCCCCCACCGCGCTTGATTTTCACTGGGAGACAGAGATTGCTCTGCAATTTTGTGCCTTTTGTGCATATGCCTTAGCGTGGGCTGGGCTAGGGATTCGGCGGTATCTATCTGCTGACACACAGGCACTGGAGGCAGCTGGGTGCCCAGTACCGCTCCCACTCAAGTTAATAGCTAGCACTTAAGAAACGCTGCTTGTGGAGACATATCCCCAGCACCAGTAACAACCTTTTCCTCCCCGAGCTGATGAGTTCTGTGCACTCAGCATCAGGGGTGACTTCAATGTCGTTAGAGCACACGGCAACAATTATGCAGGATGATGTAGCATGTGACACTGCACTGGAGAGACCACGGAGAGACCAACCCAGTACCGCTCCCACTCAAGTTAATAGCTAGCACTTAAGAAACGCTGCTTGTGGAGACATATCCCCAGCACCAGTAACAACCTTTTCCTCCCCGAGCTGATGAGTTCTGTGCACTCAGCATCAGGGGTGACTTCAATGTCGTTAGAGCACACGGCAACAATTATGCAGGATGATGTAGCATGTGACACTGCACTGGGACTTTCCACCACGGAGAGACCAAGCAGAGGTAAGCAGAGGTAACAATCTTTTTTTTTTTTTTGTTATTAATATTCTTTCTATTTCATGGTGTAAAGCTGAAAATAACTTGTCACGACTATCCATGCTCATGTGCCTTTGTAACCAAAGCAACAGCTATTGATGCACGCTTTTCTTGCTAACTACTCCTCTGCCCCAGAACTCGCTAGCGTTGGCTCACAACAGTGAGCAAAATTATCTGAGGAGGAAGGGAGTGGATGGTGAACAGGACGGTTTGTTTTTTCACTTCTGCAAAGAAAGGTTTTTAGATTAGCAATGTCACTCTCTGCTTTGATCAGCGGGTCACGTATATAATCTTACGGTGTGTCATTGACTACTTTTGTTTCTTCTTCTCGTAATTCTTTTAACTGCTGGAAACTTCTTCCTCACAGCCTGTCTTCTGCTTCTTTCATGGCTTCAAAATACTGTACAGACCACTCGAATCCTTCAGCTGATGTCTTCACTGAAAAAAATTCAGGCCCTTAATTCACATCTGCAAAGCTCTTTATTATTTATCCTGCTTCTAAATCACTGTTTTTTCTCTCCTGATCTATTCCTCATGCTCAGAGCACTCTTTATCTTGTATCTCCTTTGGTTTCCTTCTCCTGATTTAGTTTTATACTTTCCTTTGAACTTCTTCTATCCCTGACATCAACTGCCAGGAGTTCTCTTTCTTCAAAACTCTTCTTGAAACATCCTCAAATCGCCCCCCTCCTCGTTATTAACTTTTACATATTTCCTCTTCTTCAGCAGTAATCTGTTCCATGTGACCGTATCTCCTCTTAGGCACACTGCAAGGCTTGTTCTGTCAGATTGTTAAAGTAAGAAGGGCTCATATTGATGAATTATCTGACTTCCTGCATAAAAACACGACAGAATTGCACCCTTACTTTCCTGAGCTGGTGCCTAAAGAAGAAAGCAGTCAGGTTGTGAGAAAATTACCCAATCCCCATTTAAACAGCTTAATAAGAGAATACTTACCATAACCCATCTAAGAGATGATTTGTTGCATGCTTGTCCTCTTTTTCTCCCCAATTTACAGGCTGGGATCTTACTTGTCCACTCCAAACTCCCAGCAATTTATATTATGCATTCATCTCTGAAAGCTGAAAGAACCTTTGGTACTTGTTATCTTCTCCGTGTATATGTACCTATGGATCATGATCAAGGCAACTTTAAATATTCTTTTTGATTAGCTTTTTGATTAGCTTTCTTTGATTATCCCCTTTAAAGTAAATCATCTATTTCTGGATCTTCTGTACAGTGATATGTAATATCTAATGCCCTGTGTTGGTTTTGAATATTAATACCCGCCTTCCATTACACTCTGAGATAAAGGTATAATGCTGATGAGAGGTGAAAAGGTAATTTGCAATAGATAATATTATTCAGTAAGTTGGGCCTTCTTCTCTGTTCAAACATTTTATTCCATGGATTGAAAATATACATTCCAAGTTAACATATAATCAAATGGATGGGATTTTTTTTTCAGAACCCACCACAGAATATGCACCAGATGATTTGTGTATTGGCTGTTAAATTAAGAACAGGAGAGTTAGAGTTCATCACAATAAATAATAATGTGAAAGTTATTTATCATAGATATCTTCAGAGTGGTAGCAGCAAGACAAAGTTTAAACTTACTTATTACTGCAGTCAGGTACGTTCCCCAGCATTTATTGTCAGCAATGCAATTTCTCAGCTGTAATAGCAAAACAAACAACAGACTTGAGATATTTAATCCTATAGGAGGAGTCCCTCTCCAAACTGTCCAGTTTTACTCACACCCTTGTAAACTATTTCCTCTGGCTAAAAACTGTGCAATATAAACCAGATATTTCATTCCATGAGTAAAAATACATCACATCCACCCTACAATGTCAAAAATGCCCAACGTTGTCAAAGATGAACTTTGCAACTATCTTCAAAGTCACAGCCTGATTCCAGCAGTATCTGGCACAAACATCTTAGTATAAAGTGCCTTCATTACCTAATTTATAAACATCTCATGCTTAACTCATTAGCACACCACAAAATTAATTGCTTTTATTATTCCATTGTGAAAAGCGTGTGGCCTATTTTATATCAAAGGTTCAACTCCAGCGTCCATTATGCACTTATGTCCAAAGTCATTCCCATCCAGCCGAAGTCTCACACTAAGTGCCACTGTGCCGGCCATGCAAGCAGAAACTGTCAGAGAACTTCTAGAGAAACAAACAGAGCCCCAGAAAGGCATTTCAAAGCTTGTAGGTTCATATTCCTGCCCTTCTGTAACCATCTGCACTAAAAGCCTTTAATTCTATAACATAGCCAATGTTTATTTGCCACAGCTCCAATGGAGACCTTTAATTTCCATTGAAGCAAACTGGGCTTTTAGCTTTGTTATGGTTTGAGAAAACCCATAACAACCTCTTGTCATTTAGACAATTATTTTATCACCCGATGACCCCTCCCCACCCGGAAAGGGGAATCGGGCAACACAAAGAAACACAGGGTTGAAATATAAATAGATTTAGTAGACTAAGACTAAATAATTAACAATAATACTAAAGAACCAGTAATAATCCCAATACTGATACAAGATGTACAAGAATTATACCCAGCCCATTCTATCAGGGGGAAGCTGTGCACTCCCAGCAGGGACAGCAAATGGCGGACACTGCCAGCGCAATGGCTTCAGGAGGAAGGGAAGGCCTCAAGGCTCCGGCACCAGGGCAAGCGGTTGTCTGGACCTGCCACCATCAAGGGAGAGAGAGCTATGAAGCAAACTTTTCTAATTTGTATTGACTGTGACGTTCATGGTATGAAATAATCCTGTTGGCCAGCCTGGATCAAAGGCCCAGGCCTTGCTCCTCCTTGTCCCTGGGCCTGGCAAGGCTCGAAAACACTAAGACCTTGAATCCCACAGAGCCTGGCTGGCTATGAAGTAAATATTTTCATCAATTCAGACACTAGAGTCTTCTAAAAGTGCAATTTTCCCCAGCATTAGAAGAAAAGTTAGTCTTGTGTCCCTCAACCCAGGACAAGCTTTAATTCCAGTTGAACCCCAGTGTTCTGGCCAAGATCGCAGCCATCATGGAGCTGCTCTTAGCACATTGAAAACCACCAGCTCTGCCACTGCTGCGCACGGAGCTCTCGGACTTGGGTTTCTGAGTGTATTTCTGTCAGCTAAACTCAACATCAGGGAGAAAGCTTCCAGCAAGCAGCACGTGTGTTGGCTTGGCATGGAGGTTTTGGCTATTGAGATATTTGCTTTCTGCTCTCTCGCTGCTGTTATGAACATCAGGTGCTTCCATCTCAAACAATTCGGCCTGAGGGGAGCGCAGAGCAATACACACACCTCACAATAAAGCCAACAATCACCCAGCCCTGCAAGGTGGTGGAGCACCCACAGTGCAGTGATGGGCACTGTCAACTCTGTTAGAACTCAGCTTTATCTCACACCTCATGGGGTGATGATCCAAGGCAAGAAAGTTGAAAGCAAAAAGCTCTTGGTAGCCAGAACCTCTTCTGTGGTCCCAGCCGGTGACCAGGGCCGTCAGTGGTCCTGTGTGCTCATGCTTGCCCCGTGTCCTGCTGTGGAACGTGAGGTTTCCAAGCTGGCAAGGGCAGGGATGTTTTGCAATCCTCCTAATGGAATGACTGATAGGAGCTGACAGGCAGCCTCCCTGGGCAGCCTGGCCATCATATCACCGAGCAAATGTGTCTTTCTCATTAATTCCTGAGGCTGTTTTAGCAGATCATGCTGTGCCACGCTTCGCTGCAGAAAAGTCCATTCTTCAATCAAATCTGGGGGAAAATCCCATTGAGATCAATGGGTATTGTGGGTACAGGCAGACCTAAGAGCCTAATATCTGTAAGTCTATGTTGTCTCAGAGGTCTGTGGAACCTGTTGCTGCTTTAAGCACTAATTATTGAATTTTCTCGTGTCAGAAAAGAGATAACATTTCTCTTACCTCTCTTCATAAAAACTAGTAGTCAATCTTCCCTTTTCTGGATCCATGGCCATTTTGAAGGACAACACTTGCCTTGAAGCACTGAGCTTTTCATTTTCTGGTGGAAAACTGGGATGTAATTATTTTCTTCATCCTGCACTTCAAACGAACAAAAAGATTTTGGCCCATAAGCAGGAAGATCAGTTCATTCTGATGACATTTCACTGGTATCCAGATGCAGCTTCTGACCAGTTCAGGGGTTTCTTATGTTCTCATTGCATCGTGGCTGAAGCAACTGGTTAAAATTAAAATTATTAACATTTTTTTAGGGTGGAATGGGCCTTTTCCTACGTATGCCATTTCAGGGATTCAGACCAGTCTGGATTTGGAATACATTATTTGTAACACATAACTCAGCTGCAAAAATCAGCTTCCTTCTGCTGTCAGGTACACCAGTGAAAATATGGAGTAATTGAAAACCGGATTGAGAAGGCAAATAAAATAACGTAACAGAGAGCTACCATGTTGATACTGATTTGGGAGCTTTTTATTGCTGATGTTATTGCTGATATTTCCATTCCAGAAACAATTCTACCTGTACAAAACCAAGGAATTTAACATTTTTCTTGTATTCTTTCTTCTTTAATAATATCTACCTCCACATATTCTCTAGCTACTTCTATTTTTCTGGTACCAGATCATTCATGGTAGAATAAGGGTTGCTTGAATCATACTTATATTTACATGCTAAGCGAAGTTATTAATTTAAATGTCACAATTATTAAAACAGATGGATTAATTGTCTCTAATTTCAGGAAAGATGGATTTCTTTTATATTAGCTGAATGTAATAGGCAACACATACCTTGCTGTAGTTGGTAGCTGTGGAAATCCCAATATGAAGCGAAATACCAACCCAATTAGGATTTTAACTGTTAGCAGAGGCCCATAAATCATGTCTCAAAGATGCTCAACAGGAACAACCTGGCCAGCAAAGCTCCAGACCATTTAAAAAACCCTACAGGGCAGCTCAAAAGCAGTGTGCATGTTTCCCAAGTAGAATTTTCAATTCATTCTGGCTTTTACTGGGTTGCAAAGCAGAGCTTACAAAGGAAACCTGAGAAATCGCTGGAGAAAACCGGCCATTTTGTGCTGTTCTCAAGCCCTTATTGTTCCCTCGAGTTGCAAAGGTCCTTACGAAGTTACACATTCGTTATCGTCTTCCCTTTCTTTGTATAACATCTCCTTTCTTCGGGGAGATGAAGCTACAGGCAGAGGTTTGTGCTGTTCCCAGGATCATTACTGGTTACCTGGCTTTCCAGCTGCACATCTGCTCATGAAGAACTACAGAGGACATCACACAAAAAGAGATAAAGTCAGTTTTCAGAAACATCTCTATATACAGTCAACTTGTCTTCTACTAAATTAGCAGCCATTCAGCCACATAAAGTAGTTTGCTATTGCAATGACTCAGGCATGATTTTTCGCTGCCCCTTTGAAAAGTGCTGTCCATTTTACAGGCTAACCACATCAGTCACCATCTCTGGCTGTCTGATTCATCTCTTCACATTTAAGTCAAGTTCTCAAAAGCTGTTGAGCTCAGTGCTAGGAAGGACTGACATTTCCTTCAGTTAGTTTCTGCATTTTAGTTTCCTTTTTTTTTGTCTTTCCTCTTTTTGGGGCTGAAAGCCCTGAAAAGCCCCTACAGCAAGCATCCCACATTTCTCTCAGGGGTATTTCCTTGCCAGGGTCACTCTGTGTCTCTCAAGCACTTGTCTGAGTCACCAGATGGATGCAGCATCCTGGTGTTGGCCAGTGGGTCTGACTATATTCACCTAAAGCACTCGGTGATGCTCAACCTTTATCTCTGCCTCTCAGAGTTAAGATGGCTCTCTGATCCCAGACTACTAAAGCTGTTCAACTGAGCACAGTTTATAATCCCCTTTCACACAAAAAACCCTGCAGTTTAAACTGTGACAGGTTCCTGACATAGCAGGAACCATGTGGAGCTGACCCAACACCTGCCCAGGGCTTGTGTTGGCGAAGGGTCCTGCTGCTCAGAGCAGTCACAGGGCATTTCTCATCATGAAAACTCTCTTATCCTTAAGAAAGGAGCAATATCAACAAAACTGGCTAAAAATCTGTGGTTTTGGACAACAGCTTCACTTAGAATTATTGGCCAGTCCTTCATTTAGAGGATAATTGGCCTGTTCATGGGGACAGTTCTTTGATATCTGCATCCTCTACCTCACTGCCTCGTTGCAGATCTGTGTCTGCCTCTGTTGCCACGTCAAGGAACTGTGTCTGCACCAAAGCTAGCCAGGTGGTCAAGAGCCATGGTCGTCACACTGACTATCCATAGGACCTCAGCTCGCTCCGCTGGACCAGCTCTCCTGGCATCACAGCATCCCAAGGAGACACAAAGCCCCAGTAGGGGCAGGAGTAGGTGGCCCACGAGCCACCTCCGCAGGGAGGCTTGGGGCTGGACCTGCCGCCTGGAGCAGACACACAGGGTGGCTACTGATGGCAACAAACCCTCATTCAATCAGTGACAGCATCTCACCTCGTTGATGCTCTGGATCAGCCCTGCAAAGCACATAAAACCTTCATTTCTTTGGTCCTACTAGGGATGCTCCACCACAGCAAAGAAACACTGAAATCCTTCCCATTTGCCCCTGTGCTGGGAAGAAATGGTAAGATTCTTGGTTGGTAGGAAGTGACACAGGAGCTGAGGTCCTCCCACGGCACTCTCCATGCACCCGAGTTTGTGAGACCAGGGGCAGAGGACAGCTTGTGGGCAGAGGGGTTCCCCGAAGTAGAGCTGTATTTCCCCATTCCTGCTCAGTCCCCACTTTTCCACCTGCTGGCATCACGGACAGGGAGTTTCAAGGAGTTTCAAGAGCAGCCTCCAGCTTTTTCCATACTCTGTGTATTCCGGGGTTTTTCTTTAATAAGTAGCGATCTCTTTGGAAGGGTATAAAGCACGGATTTCTTTTCTTCCGAAACATAAAGAGGTACTTACTGGAGTATCAAAGAGATACTTGAAGCTTAAGGTAACCCATCTGCAATACGTCTGCCCGTCGGAAGTCAGCGGAACACGCGGATCTATCGCTGTGGTGCTCTGCAAATCTGCCTGCAGAATACACTGCATACAAAATAACTCGCAGAGACTTAAATACGTTAATAACTTAAGAACCTAAATAAGCTGATATTTGATGTGACCTACATTAATGGGGAGGCATTACACGGCAGATAAGCAGAAAGTTCTCCTCTATTGTATGGTACATGATTTATTCATGCGGTAAACATATTGAGAAAAGGATATGCTCTGGCATTCTGTCTACTTATTTTTCCCTGCAGAAAAAAAAATAAATATATATATATATATAAATGATGTAAGAAGATCATGCTGGTGAGAAGATATTCATATCACAACAGCAACAGACTTAGTGGCAGGGCTGCCAGCTACTTCTTTATGGTTGGGAAGATATAGAGAAAAGCGCATAGGTCTCACCGCAGTGCACCCATAATTCTAACTACCCGCCTAAGAGTGGAAGCAGTTCATAGAAGAGGCTAACGGCTTTACCCTGACTGATATCGTTGTATTAATAAAAATCATCAATAAAAGCATCAATTCCCGCTGCACTGTAAATGAGACAGTGGCTGAGTGTGCACTGCGGCTGCGAGATAAGGCACTAGAAAGATATCTAAATTTTTGGCTAATTCTAGATGTCAAGATAATTGGATTTTCCAAATTAAACCTTTCTGTAGTTAAAGAGGATTAAGGTTAGGGACTGTAGCAGGGAAAACTACTGTCACTGTTGCTGATACAGTGCCATTTTTCTTCTTCTATGTCTGCTCTAAGCAGGCAAAATGGCAAGAGCTTCATAAAAATGTTTAAGTAGTTATATCATTTGCCATCAAAAGTTGGCACAGAAAAACTTTGTTTCTTGTGCATCTACCTATTCATTTTATGAGCTCTTAACAGAATTTTAGTGCGTATTGAAGGGACAATATAAGATTGTTTAGGCTAAAAAGTCTTTTATTAAGAAGTCTGTGAAATACAACATTACTTGATACGGTAGAATGCAAGGATATTGCAGAGTCAAGGTGCTCAGAGAAGAGCAGTATGTGGTGTTAGGTCAAATATCTGTTTAAAACCTTGATCAAAATAGACTTTGTCATTTAGGAATGTCTTTTGGCTTTTTAATTGTCATAACAGCAATATAATCCCTCAAACCTTGTGAACGCTTGTGTTTCATGAAAGAATTAACTGCTATTTTAATAGAAGTGCTGACAATATAAATACCCCTTGAGATACTTTGTCTCCAGATGGTTTCTCTGCAGACTTTCTCTGATTCCCCACACTTCCAAAACAGAGATATAAACCTCCTGACATAGCAGAGCGTGAGTCAGTCCCATAACTACAAAAAGATGTTCCCTATCATCAGATTACTCTGCAACTGCTTCTTGAGACAGTTCTTGCATCTTCACTGAAGGGATAGATTTTGTCCACTGCCGAGGTAAACCATCACATTCAATGGACTTAAGTTTATCACAGTCCTTAGATTGTTGTACATTGTTAAAGGAGCTCTCTCTTACACGTTAAGGTCATTTCAAGGACTCCACTTTTCCTACCTCTGCTGGAACTGAAGGCTGGAGTGTAGCACCATGTGACAGGACACCACTGCAGAGCTCATTTGCAAGATACGCACAAAAATTCCACTTTCTTTATCATCATTATCAGTTTAGCTGCTGCCTCCATACTCATGAAAGAGCCCAACACTTCTTCCACTCTGAGTCCAGAACAGCACCGTCTTCCCTGACATATCTGAAAGAACATTGCAGACGGGATCCTTCAGATGGAAAGGCACCAAAACTCATGCAAATGGGAAAAAAACCAGTCGTCCTGTCCTCTCTCCTATGACTATTTTGAAATTCCATTGAAGCCCTTGAAATCCTCTCCACAGGGTGACTGTATCTTGAGTAGCTGCACGACAAATGATGTCCAGTCAACCACGTTTCCTGGACATGTTGGCAGATATTCATCCACGGACACGTACTTCAGTGCATAAGGGCTTAAGGAGAAAAATCCTTAGGGATTTCATCATATAAAGTTTTCTCCTCCAAAGTTTTTATGTGCTAAATTTTTATATCCTTTAAGACTTTACCCCATAAAAATCCAAGAGGATAATAAACCAAATAACATCTATGTCCAGGGTCAGTAGCTTGGGGGGGGAAGAAAATGCTCTTGGGTAATAATAATACCTTCAGTAGCGGTATTGACTGGAAGCTACAGATCTATTCTTTTCCCTGTTGGCTGACATTTTACCATTATTGCCCTCTGAGCTAGTCACTATTTGCCCGCTGTGCAGAGTAGCCACGGGTCCATGGCGATGCACAGATATTATAGGCATGACTTTGAGCTGTTCTTGAGGATGACAAAGCCACACAAAAGTGAACTTTGCAGGCAAAATACAGAGCCTCTCATGTTTTCATCTTGCTGCCTCGCTCCATGTATTTTAAATCTGAAGTGTATGGATACACCAAAAAATACATTCATACGCTCGTATTGATCCAGGTTAGGAAATGCCTCCCAAACTCTAGAAAATCAGCAGAATACCAAACATCTCACACAAAATGAGGCTGACTGATTTCTGTGTCTATATTTACACATGAAATTCACTAAGACTTGAACAAGTAGGCCTCGGTTTTTTGGAAAATGTACCTTGGAAAGCTAGATTGGTACCATTGTTTTACTACTGATCCTGTAAGGGGCCTGAATGACAAGATCATTAAAGTCCATAGAAATATGAAACCCTAAAATCAGTTTTCTATAAGTCAGTGCAGACTGGTAAGTATTCCCTCAGGGGGAATGGGCACAGATCCGTTCATAGGCTCCCGAGGTTTTGGCAGGAGGACACACTTGCTGCTTTCTGGTCTGAAACCCCCAGATCTGTGGCATCAACCATGGATAACAGGGCTGTGCCCGTGGAAAGCTGCAACTCCTCCTCATGGGGATGGAGGGGAATGTAATTACTGCCCAGGTAATCATGATACTATTACACACATTGGGATCTTGTTAATTTTTCCAGCGCTAAATACTGCCCACTCCAGACTGCTTCCATTCTAGTTAATGCGGGATAATGGACTGGCTAAATATAATAATCTAAAATATAAACAAATCCTCAAGTGATACCCTCAACATCCAGGCAGAGTGTTTCCTGTAAGAGCACTCAGGGTGCATGCGTGGCAGCCCATCCCAATACCTGCTCAAAAACCATTATAGCATTTCTATGGTACTTCTGCACACCAATAAACAGGATGGAAATAAAACGGCATAAGACCATATCAGAGGACCCATTGTCTAAAGCCATTAATGAGAAGGACACAGATACTTAACTGATTGGCACTCTCAGCCTCCCATTCTGGGTTGGTGGGAGCAGTTGTCAGCTAAATGACTCACAGAGGCACGCTATGTCTTGGATAATTTTACATAGGTGGAGGACAGGCAGGAGAACAAAAGTGAGGGCTTGTCAATAAAGCACCAAGCTAGTCCCATAGCGATACTTTCTGTGAATCACTTCAGTGTATAAGGTGATCTGGGAGACTCACACACCCTGTTAAAAATATATATATCTTTTCCTTTCGTGCTTTTCTGTCTCTATTAACCTTGTGTGAGCATTGTCACTATTACCCATGTTTACGCCTTTGCCACGATACATTAATGAAGCCTCACAGTTCCCCCAGTTTCCAGAAAGGACCGTCCACATCAAGAAGACAAAAATCTTTGTTAACAACAGATGCAACCGAAGCAGTGCTGAACGTGAACTTACCCCAACCCCAAGCCAGGAGGAACTGCAGCTAAACCTGCCTGGCACTGGTCGATAAGAGCACCAAGGAAGGCTCTTTCCAGGCTGGTGGCTCCTCCTGGCAGCTCCAGCCTCCACCAGTTCATCGGGGTCCACCGAGTGTGAAATCCACCTCTCTGCATCAGACCGGCCCAATGCATCATTTGAGTCATTTTTAAGGGATGACAAGGTTCATAAGCTTCGTGTTGCCCTCTGCACAGGACCGAATTTTACTCTTAATGCAAATGGTGTTTAAATGTAATATTTTAAGACTAATATTCCGTATAGACACAGTGTCTGATTCATGCCAACCCAAGGGGCAATATGAATGCTTAGTATTGTTTAACCAGCTCCCAAGGACTGAATAAAACCCTCAGATGAAAGATGTGACCTTCAGAAAGCATGGAATCACTTCTTCTTTTCATCTAAAAGATAATTTATCTAATACTTCTCTCCTCATTGAAGACATAGGCTCGCTGCACTGAAAACTGTTTACAAATGTTCTTTCTCCATTAAATTGATTTTCTGAGTATAGATAGGCAGTGTTTTCTGGAACTAATTTAAATTCCCCTCTAATTAATATTCAAGACCAAAATATGTTATCTTTGCATGACTGTGCAATTATTAAAGGGAAAATATCATCTGTGAAAGTAATTTTTTTTTTTTTTTTTTTTTTTTTTAACTAGCCAGTAACCGACATGAAATGTATCATTTCTTTGCCTTTTTTAGGCTATGATTGAAGAAGCCATCACTAGAGAAGAATCTTTTTCAGTTATGTACACACCATTTGTGACAGAAGTCAAGGCTGACAGCAAGGACAAGATAAAAGATGTGTTTGCTAAAAGGCACCCTGATTACGTGGAGCACATATACACAGGTAACAGTAGATTTCACATGCTTTTAAGCACTGTTTGTGTGTGTGGCTGACCTAAAGAGTTTGAGAGAGCCTGGAGTATGAGCCTGTAGGTTTCTACACTTCTGGGGGAGAAAATTAATTTCTGAGATTTGCTCTATGATTGTACACGATTTAGGTAATCAAATCAGTACTCAGCAAAGCACAGACTTTACACTGCAAATCCCCATAAAGATTATTTTTATCCATGAAACCTCGTGTTTCAGTTGTTGAATTTCATTATTGCAACTAATCTTTCACTCAAAAGTAGATTGGCAGCGTATTGTGGTGAGAGCAAGATCCAGGTTCATTCCCATCGGTCACCGATGGTCATCCCTGCAGCAGGGTCTTCACTTTCCAAAAATACCCTCCCTTCTATGAGCGCTAATGGACTGACCACCACGTTTGAGAGCATCTCAGATGCAGGGGTGGGAATACAGAGCCAGGTTTCCTTTAGCCTGTTGAAGACAAGTAGGATCCAGAGCAAACAAGGGCTTTGCAGAGCCCACTGTCATCTCCTGGTAGAGTGAACTCAAGTAGCATCTCCTGGAGTAAACTGACACCTAAATTCTAGTGACCACAGCCTTATTTCAAGAGAAATGGGCATGCCATTTAGGCAAAAGAGGGGCAGAGGGATAAAAGGCATTTCTTACTGTCATTAACCTGGAGACTTGGAATGTAGTTGACCCTGATAATGCTCGGCTTTGAGTTGGTGATTGAGAAACGTAAAGGGAAAAGCACATTTCTTAGGTCAAGTTCTTGAAAGCCTCTGCCTTCATCACACAAACAAAATGTGCAGCTTACCTCTCACTGCCACTTCCAGCAGGGTGGTCTGAAAGGCTGAGATTTACACCCAGGTCAGAGATGATGACTTGGTCCTCGCAGCAGCACTGAGTCCCAGCACTCCGCAAATAAATAAGGCTTCCGAAAGAATACACATTCTGCCTTTAGGGAGGAGAAGAAAACCTATTTGAAAAACACAAATAGAAATTAAGAAACCAAGTGTTTACCACAAAACCATGCAAATATTTAACACAAGTAAACTCGTTTTGTTCATTTTTGTTTCGCTTTAGGAAACCAGTATAAAACTAGCTCATGTGTTGCAAGTTGCAGACCACCCGTGTATTGAATTTCTGGCAGTAGCTTTGGGGTGGTTCAAAGAGGGAAAATGTGGACTTATCTATCACAGAGGTTGTAAAATCCTTGTCTACAGTTTACTTGCTGATGTGACTGTGGAGAATTTCCAGGGACAAAAGTATTTAGATTTAAAAAAAGCATAAAATAAAATTCTTTGAATCTGATTTTTATAAAGATGCATTCATATTTCACATAATCTCCCAAATATACAGCAAGGGTGAGACTTCCAGGAGCAGATAAGCTGCAAAAAATGTGCGAGTGATACACTGAAACTCAGTTTGTGTTCATAAATCACCGAATGACTCTGAATGTGTCACCAGTCATTTTCTTAATCCTCCCAATAAGGAAAAGGAAGAAGGAAAAAAAAAAAGGGAGGCAAAAGATCCCAGTTCTATAGTACTTTAGTCAATTATAAAATGGATTGAATAGAGCCCATTCTGCCCTCAAATAGGCTGGTTTTCTAAAATCTATTTGTTAGAAGACTTGCTTTGATTTTACACAAATTTCTTTGAGTGTGGGTTCTGGGATTACTGATGTTTCTAGGAATTAAATGGGGTAGATATCCAAGAAAAAACAACGTGTATTGGAGTTTTGAGAGTCAGAGAGATCTCAGGCAGGTGGGACCTCTCCCGACCTCCCTCCTTTCTGTTCTGGAAACCCCCCCAGAGCAGATGCAGCTCCTTTTCCTAAACTCAATGCTGAGATAACTCACAACAGTGTTAGCTGAACTCAACCGAAGCACTAGGGTTCTCTCAACTTATCTATTCAGATCTGACCTAGCATTACACTTCTCACCAAAAAAAACCCATCATAAGCAACAAGTTTACCTCATTGTCAGCGTGGTACCACCAACCATTCGACCTGCAGGTCTGTGTCTCACATAGGTGAAATTAAAAATATGAGATAAACCCCATTTTAAGAGTGGGTGTGAAATGCCAGACATCTCACAAACACGTTATTTTAAATAACCTTCTCATTGTGTAACAATCGTCCATCCAATTTTAGCCCAAGTTCTGTTCGAGTGTAAGGACTGAATTGATTTCAAAGTTCTCCTTATTGCCAAGGAAAAAGGAGCTGATACGCATTTAAATCCAAGTGCACCATGCAGCTCGTCGCAAAATTGAGAATCCATCAGAAGCAGAACACGCTGCAAGGGAAATATCAGGTCCACTCGCTTTGATTTATATAGGGGTATGTCCGGAGAGCTCTGAGTGGGGTTCTCCATTTGTCACTGTGACCGCACAGCCTGGCATCTTAAAAGCAGAGCTGATGGAAAACAGAGCACTCCTTTGTGAGAAGTGACACTGACATTCAATCTAGGTTTATTTTTTTTTTTTGCAGGGGGAAGGGAAGGGAGGAAAGGACCGGCTTGGTTCCCTAAACAAAAGTGGTTTGTACAATTGCTCTGAGCATCTGTCCCTGCCGAGGTCAGGGCAGACCCACTCGGCTGATACACAGGTTTTTTTGGCAGCAGCAGTGACAAAGCCTGGACAAGCCACAGCACAGGCTGCCACGTGCCAGCTGGGTGGAGGGGAAAGTACATATAGGAAGCCTGGGATTACGGTGGCGGTGATGGTAAAAAGCACAGATCTGTAGGAAATCAAAGCTCATAAATTCAGGGGATGACAAAACAGCTTCTTTCGCAGTTAAAAGATCAGGATGTTATGTTACTGAAGTGGTGAGTTATTAATGTTTTGGATGATCAGCACTGAAAAAGTGCATAAATGGGAAGAACACGTTTTGTCTTGTGCATCAGCAAAATTTAAGCTGTTGATGCAAAAGGTTGCGGAGTCTGGAATTTCAAAACCCAGCTGTAGCTGGATTGGTTGGTTTGGCCACCTCTGTTTTGGCAAGTTCTCTGGATTACATTTCACTCCATCTTAGATTTCCTATTTTTTCCTCAAAAAAAAAAAAAAAGGGCAAAAAACCTTGTAACTTCTCTTGTAGCTGAAAAGAAATGTGACAGTGGAAATTATTTTCTTTTCCATATTGCAGATCCTCATGGACTTCACACCTTGCCACAGACGGCAGAGTGGTCGTCCCTGCCTCCCCAGCAGTACTTGCTGACACTGGGTTTCCGAAATAAACATATTGGGAAAACCTTGGAAAGGTGGTCAAGTAGAACAGTGCCAGTCTTTTCAGGTACGTCAACTTGCTCAATAGCTGGGATAGCTCAGGGGTGACCTCCATCCTCCTTGCTGAATCAGGGGGTTGGGGGGCTTCTCAGGACCCATTTCTCTGTGCCAGCAGCCCTGACTGTCCAGACAGCTCTCCCCATCCTCCTCTCTCCTCCTCCAGTTCACCCACCATCTTGCTCGACCCTCTGTGGAAGATGTATAGGAATAAACACAGTATATGGTTTTGTGATTTCATTTCCTAGACCGGAAAGCACCTTTCGCTCATCTCACAACTGAAGAAACACAAAGATATTGGGATAACACCGGGAAAAGGATCTTGCCAGTAATGGATTTTATAAGAAGCACCAGATTAACTGTGAGTATCAAAATCACTTTCTGGTGTGTAGTGTGTGTGGCGGCAGAAGCCTGTGAGTGTGTGAATAACCTGTGGTTTTTGGTGGGTAATTCGTTCTGCACATGCTCCTCCTGTGTCCAGAAATGCTCAATGAATTGCATTACGAATAAAGTTCAATTGGGGTTTAGATACTTTAAAAAAGTAGCCCTAACTATTTAACAGTGTACCCAGTTTATTTTAAATCACTTTGCATGCAATTTTCTCAAGTCTTTATGGCCTATTATATTATATCCCTCTTTCACATAACCAGCAAAACTACTGGCTATGTTTAATACCCATAGTATACTACACGTGTCATCACGATCTCCATCAAGAGTTAATTACTGCTACTTGAAGGATTTCTAGTGATTTAGATCCTGATCCCTATACAGTGAAGGATGTGAAACAACCTTCAAATCTGTTACAACCATATTGAAGGTATATTAGTTAATTCTACTCCATACTTTCTGCAATAATGTACACAGCTTTTTAGCACCATGGCTTTTGATTAGCACAAAAGGTCAAAAATCAAATTTGCATGTAGACTAGACTGTTTTAATGCAATTCTTAAATTATTCTCCTGAAAATAAGTGGAAGAAGCCTCTCCTGCCCAGATTGTAAATGCTAATGTTAACATTTTTTCCCTAGCAATAACAGTTTTTTAGTTTTCTGTATGTTGAGGGAATCAGAACCATTTCCTCGTCAGGGGTGTCTTAGCAAATCACAGGATTTATATTCTTAGGTTTTGATACCAGATAGGAGGTTGACAAAAAACTGCTACTTAGCAACCCCGAGCAAGGAAGAAGCATTAGCTAGATATTTGGGGAAGCTCTGTCTCCTTCACTCTCAGAGAGCAGCTGCTGAAACAACAGTAAGTGCCTCAACTCACAACGCCTGGTGGGAGGCAAAGGTGCTTAGTGCTTGGCCAAAATGGGTGCTCATAAAGCACCTGCCTCGGTGGGAGGCAGGTGGAGCAGGCTGAGAGCAGACATCCCCAGGGAAAAACACAGCCTCTTCTTTCCAGTTCTCTCCTGAAGCCATGCGCTGTTGGCTCCAGATGACCAAAAAGCCCAAGTTATTGATGTGCAGGCTGAGAGAAGTGGCATCTCTGGGAAAGTGAAATACCTGTTATCGCTGTGTGCATTGCACTTCCAGCATGTAAGGAGCTAGAAGTATAAACAGACAGTGGGCTGAGTGCTGGATACAGAATAAAACCCTGGTCCTTCTGAAAGCCCTAGTAAAACTCCAATTTTTACAAAATTTTTTGACCCCACAATTCTCTCTCTGGATATAACATTGAGCTTTTAGAGGTGAGATTCCTCTATTGCAGTTATTGAGTCTCTAAAGAGTCTCAGGAAGAGAAGAACCTTTGCAATCAGGTCTCTTTTGGATTCCCTATAACTCCTTGGTTCTGTAAATGGACTTGGAGAAACAGGACCACATGGTTTAAGCAGAGATATGCAGTATCTGGCATCCAGGATATAGGGAAAAGAAACCAAATTGATCACATAAGAGACGGGAGCAGAGTGGTGTGTTAGCTTTGCCCAAGCCAGTCCCCACTAGCTGTATGAATTTACACTGCTCCTACACAGTAATATTTTCTACCAACTCTAAACCTCGCCCATATAAAGAATATTTAAATATTCTTGCTGAAACAGAAGAGGGTTCCCAAAAATACAGGCTGAAATCCCAGCAGCACCGAAGCAAGCAGCAAACTTGCCTTTTTTCCAAGGAGGTCAGCAGAGCATCCCTGCCGTTCAGACAAGGTCTGCCCAAGGGCCACCTCCAGCAGCAGCAAGAATGGGCCAACAGGTCTGAACCACAGCCCTATAGGTTTCTAACCAGGCACCAGGAGGTCAGTATGGGAGCTCTAAGGGAGAGGAGGAAAGCCCAAAGATAGCAGAAAATATCACTGAGCTAGAACAAACAGCTGCCAATTCTGCATCTATTATTGGTGGAAACATATTCACTTTCCCTTCAGTTTTCAGAGCATTGAAAGATCCGGGCAAGACAGAACCTCTGACCCTGAGAGCAAATGACAAAGCCAATTAGACTTGATAATACAGATAGGCCCAGAGCCAGCACTTCTCTGCTACTGGTGATTAAAATCTCTTTATGGGCCTGGCAGAGATTTGGCCACTTTTGCTTCCTTGAAAGTATTCCAAGATTTTCTTCAAGCTAGAAATGAGATTTCATCGTATTTCCATCACACACAAACTAAATTAAAAACTTCTGGAAAACAACCTTCAAACTCAGACTTTAGCTTTACAACTTACTTTAAGACAAAAGAACATATTTGGTTTTAATACAACAAACATTCCTGTCTTCCATCTTCTTCATTTGCAGACACAAACGTACAACCCAAAATGCTCGTCCTAATCAGATTTAAAAAAAAAAACAAACAAACAAACATCTCAGTGATAAAGCAGAGCTAATTAAGCCATGGCAACACCTAACGTAAGTCAATTCTGCCACACCAGTTTTTCAGCTACGTAACGTAGAGTTAATTATATGATTTCCACATGCACCACTGTTGGCAAAACATGAAGGTAAAGGTTAAAAAAAAGCAGAGCCCTTTTTATTTTGTGTGAGTGTGTGTCCCCACTTCCTCATAAAGAACAACCAGTCCCATTTGAATCAAGGGGACATTTATATACTGTAAAGCAGAAGGCGTTTGAGAGAGGATGTCACAGCCCAGTCCCCACAAAGCATCGTTTGCTGCTGGTGGGGAAATGCCATAAACCTCATCTCCCCAGAAATCCATACCATGACACAAAGGTTATTGTACGTGCCTTAAAAGATATATATATATATATATCACTCAGACCTTCAGCTACTCATATTCCACTCGAGATTACCATCGGTTATTCCACCAAGTGGTTTCACCGGGGTAATTGCTGCTGCTTTGTACACACCGAGTCTGCCTTTCTCCCGCTGCAGCCCCCTGCCAATGGCACATGATGCCACTTAAGAGGAGAAACAGTGGCCAGAGGGGCTTATTAGACAGCTCATATTATAAAGGTGAACAAAACCTGCCATATGATTCACAGCATGATGTGTGCGTTTACAGACCTCCCTGCTTTGTTGTCTATTTTTTAAGTAGAGGGGAAGTGTTTACTACATACAGATTTCAGCACGCACATTTTCTGGAGGATACCAAGGGCATTAAAGAAACATTATGATGGATTCTTTCCACTTGTTATTGCAATACACTACAGAGCTGCTTGCAAGGCATAACTTCATTCAGATTTTGAGCTGAAAAATAGCAGTAAAGAATCCACAGTAGAAAAGAACTACTGGGGGGCATTCCAGGCTTGTGCAAAGTGGTGCTCTTAAAGCTGATGGTTGAACATGCCACATGCATTAGATACGACAGATCCTGCTTTAAATCCAGGCTGACCAGCCACTTTGCTTTTCTTTTTCTTTAGCACTCCCAGCGCTCAGCAATTAAACTTTATTTATAAATAGAAGTGGCATAAGGGATGACTCCTTTCACGAGTATAGATAAACGCAAAAAGTGGGGGTATCATCCCAAAATTCTCAATACATGAAAGGACACATGATTCACTCCTCTCACATGCTCTCCATCTCCTTTTTGCAATGAAAACCTGTCCTATCTTTGCTCTGGTTATTAGTGCTGGGTATTTAGCAAAAGCAGGTAAACTCCATCTAGAACAGGCTAATCTGCTTTTTGTAGGTGTTTTTCCTTTTTCAGCCCAAGGTCAGAGGAATGAAAATGTCCCAGCAAGGTCTTCAAAGATGCCTCTGGGGACAAACACTTCCCCCCCCACCTTAGTTTAAAGGAAATTCGTGCAGCAAAATTTTTCTGGGGAAGCTTTCTTGGAAGGACCCCCACCATAGGTGAGGCTGTCTGCTAAGAATAAAGTCCTCAAGACAAACTCCATCAGTTGCTCATTTTTACTTTTTTGATTTAAATTCTCCTTGGAATACCAGAGAATGGGGTTGGGGCCCATCTAGGAAGTAACAGCATCGTAATTTATTAATTTATTGCCTTAACATGTTCCTGCATTTCTAACCAGGATGCAACTGTGACTCCATACACTGCATTTGCTGGTCCTTTTGCTGCATTTGCTGGTCCTTTTGCTACCCAATTCCTCTCTCTTCTCTTTGTTAAAGGAGCCAACTCTTTTCCACTGAAGCCTCCAGTTAAGTTTGCTCTTTACTTAACCTTCACTGTGCCTACCTGGGCTGGTTTCATCTTCATCTGATTGCTTGGCCACTTTACTATGGTTTTTTTACTGTGGTTTAAGTAGTCCCTTGAATTCTGCTATAGTTCATGTGATTCTCATCACATGGTTCATCTCCCCGTGGAATTTTTTTTCCCCTGCCAGCACCAGTTATTTACTTTCCCTTTCTGCATTTTTCATTGTCACTGAAACGCCACCTCTGACAACGTTCAGCCTCCGCTAATCCCTTCCAAAAAAAACCCCACTGACGGTTATTTATTTATTTACTTCCAACCTACTATGAACTTAAATAGCATTGCAATGTCCACAGAGTGCACGTTGGCACAGATGCCCAATTGGTTTCCCATAGCTACGTGGCATGCTCTTGTATTTTTCTGAAGAGTCAAGCAGAGAAAAAATTGTTTTCTTTTTGCCTTTTTACTTTCTTAATCATTGGAGAAGCCCCCAACAGACACAGCATGACGATAGAGGATTTTTACCTGCTTTCTTAGCTGATGACTCAATATACTCATTCCTTCGTGCTTACACAAAAAGGTTTTGGGCAGATTTCAAAAATAGCAGGGGAAAACCTTTATCTGCATCTAAAATGTTGTGAAACCATTTCATGTTGATAAAAGCTCTCTTTCTCTCTCATTAACTGATTGCTTCTCCTCATTTTAATGCACACAGTTCCACCTGGGGACACGGCTCTCTGGCTTTCAAACACTGATGATCAGGTGGAGATGGGGCTCCATTTTGCTCCTCGCCTTCGTGCCATGTTAACTAGACTGTGTCAGACTTACAATTTCACATATCAGGGATCACAGAAATCTTTTGTTCTTGCTGATGTCTCCTACTAATACTAGATTCGGTCCTCAGAAAAGAACTCTTGAAGTGATAAAAATAGTTTGTAAGAAAGGTTGTCCTTGTCTCCCTTCTTAGAGGTTGGTCAACGGAAGTTCAGGAGAAGGTAGACCTGGAAGAGCTCTCCTGACTCCTCAAGTTAAAACACCTGCTATTATACACCTTGGTGTTGCATAGTATCCTGTTCATAAATTGAATAAAATCCATCTTTGAACTAGTTGGGCTTTCTGCCTCTTGTACTCTTGCTGAAACACACTGCAGACCTTTTAACCTGAATTATAAGAAGCTTAATTGCCACCCCAGTCTTATTTGAACCTATTTATACACAATGGTCCTTCTGTTATCATTGTCTTTTATCTCTCCTTTCCTTTTCAGATGTTTGCCCTCTTTGGAATTTAGCCTTGCATTATGTTTATTGAGAAGAATAATAAGCTCTTGGCATTTTCATTAATAGACTAATCAAACCACACTTCTCTCAAAAGAGGTATCTCCTACCGTGCTGGCTTCTCTGCTCCATGATGCTTGGGTTTAAATTAACCTCTCCAAACACAGCTGACTGGAGCTATCTGTGATACTCAGAGAACTGCTGACCAGGGCTCCTCTTCCCTGTACAGTGTCTGATTCTCCCCCTCTGCTCACGGAAATACCAGTTCGTTGGCTCAGCTCTTCCTTTTCCAGTTGCTTTCCTACCTGGAGCTCCCAGATTAAAGCTGCATTCCTGCCGTTGGTCTCCAATGTTTCATCTTATTTTCTACTATTTTACAATTATATTAGATATTGTATTAAAAGGGGTGAAATTAACTACACCAGGATTATTTGTATTTTTCTAGAATTAAAAGAAAACTGAGTTTTTTCCATTGTTATTCTTGTAAGATGTATAGAAAGCAAGAACAGCGTTGTTATTAAATTCTTAAACTTGATACAAGAAACTACGTTGATAGTCATTTTGATACCACTTGATGCTTGCCTAGTACAAATTTCTGGAAAACCAAGATAGAGATCAAACCAAAAGACCGAGATTCTTTGCCAAGAGAAGCTAATTTTAAAAACAGGACACCATTTATTGAAAAAATGAATGTCAGTCAAAACTTTCTATTCACCCTGTTCAATATACTATTGGATTTTAAATCCCCTACCTGAAAGTGTATGGAAATGGCAGCATCAGCGTGCAACTGCCAGAACAAAGGTCTGCTAAAAATACTGGAAGTGGTTTTGAAAATTGATGCCAATTCTTGGAATTTCAGGCACTTAAATACGTTCAAAACCCTGATTAGACGAATGGAAATTTGACTCGGAAGGGCTGAGCATTCAGATATGCAATGGCTACATCTCGTCGAGAATCTGGGCCAAATTGCTTTTGAAAATCTCAGCAGGGTGCTTATTTGCATTTTTGGCACCAGAATACTTTTGAAAATATGGCGGTAAGGCTGCCATCCGTCAAACACTTCAGCAGGTGCTGAGATTTTATGCAAGCACTTGGCTGAGTTTCTGTATTCACATGCTTAAAATTTACCATGTGCCTAGCTGCCTGGAGGATCAGAGACCACCTCTGCAGGTTTCAGTCCCTCAAGGTTATATATTTGACACTCTGGATTTGCCTAGTCTGCAAACAAGCCGTAAGCTGACACACTGCAACGTTTTTCTCAACCTCTTCACTGAAACTTTAAAAGCAATCCATAAAAGTCAGATAATATTTAACAGAGGGGATTAGGGAAAAGCCATTTCCAAATGAGAAGATTGCATTCATGTTTGTTATCTCCTGTCTCCCCTTCACATATATTATGACTACATATTTATTTTTCTAGTACCACTAGAGAGATTGTGGAAAGAAAGTCCTTTTTTTATTATTTTTTTTTTCCCCCTCTATAAAGGATTGTCAGCAACATTATCTTAAAGGTGCTGGATGCCATATTGCTTATAGCATTACCTGCGCAAATATACATGCTGATAAGCCTCAAGGCACGGAACTCAAAGGATAACTGTGGGGTGGTTTTTTTCATGATTCCCCTGTAACCTGCTTTGCTTTTCCTGGGAAAACAGGACCGGCTCTGCGCGTGTTCCCGTGGGATAGAGAAGTTGCATTACGCCAGCCTCCTCGGCCGCTTGCAGAGAGGCCAGGAACAGTCCCAAACGATTAATCAAGCCATGGCTGAGCTAGCAACCGTTCCCTACCTGCAGGACGTCAGTAGGAAGGATGCCAAACTGGTGAGTATTTATTCCTAATACTCGTTTTGGCCTTTCGAGGCAAGGGAGGGAAGGGCTGGGGCTGAGCGCCGCGCTGCAATTTGCCACAGAAGTCATTTTTGCAGACCTTAAAGTAGTTCTAAAATCCCACTGCAGTGCCTTTGTCAGAGGAGGTGCTAATCACCTGCAAGGATGACTTTTATAGAACCAGCATGACTCATCTGTAGGCATATTTTTAAAACCTCTTCTTTTCCCCCAAACCTCCCCAAATCAGTCTGGGAAAATGATTGCAATTATTCAGATGGTGCTACTTTAAGATATCTAACATCAGGAGCCACCTGCAGCAAAAACTGGCCGAATCTGGTTAAAGCTGAGGAGAAGGGGGGAAAGCAGAGAAAAGATTTTCTTGCCTGGCTCCATCTACAACTTACTCCTTGTCCCTGAATAAACTGATTTACCTGCTCTGCTTCTGTTTTCCCTTTGTAAAACGAGGGCAGAGATGGTAGCAGGCCTGTTGCAAGACTAGAGTCATTAACAGCTTGATAGTATATGGATAATGGGCAATCGGAGAGTGCCTTGTGGTTATTCTTCCACAAGGTTTTCTGGTGGGGAAGGGAGGGAGCTCACATACATGCAAATTTTAAACATTTTCATTCTAGCAAAAGGAAAAAAAAAAAATAAAGAATTCCCTCCACTGTCCCTCCATTTCAATGCAGTCCAATTTTGCTGATCCAACTTCACTAAAAAAAACTTTTGGCTTTCCCCAAAAGCCAGTCCCTTGACGTTTGTTTGCAGCCCTGCAAAGCTCCTAAGCTCTGTAGAATTAAAGCTTCGCGGCGGCTCGCTTTAGGGAAGAGGAGCAGCGGCCCGCAACCGCGGGAGGTGCCTGCCAGGCTTTGAAGTCTGGGCGCGAGATAAGGGGAACCGACATGGGGAAGAAGCTGTGCTATTAAAAGGCATTCTCCTTTTGATGCAAGTTTTCTGCTATTAAACTGCAGCAGGCCCACGTTTGAAGGCTGACTAAAGGGTCTTGAGTTATTGGTACATATTTCAGAGGTGGGTTTTTCTCCAGGGTTCACTATTTTCAGTACATCACACGTCCGGCACAGGCTATTACGTTGTTGCCTGTATCTTCTTGTGTCGTAATCATACGCCTGACCTCCCTGGAAAGCTTTTTGGGGAAGGTTCTAGACCACCCAAGACAAAGGTCTTCAGACTCTTAGGGGTAGGGCTGGGCAGAACGAGGGTCCGTGCTGGGAGATTTAAGTGACAGATTGTAAATCTTTCAACAAAACACATACGCTTTGTTTACTGAGCCCAAGGTAAAAATTATTTTTAAGAGAATAAAGGCGGAAAAGCTCTACCCTGTCCAAAGCATTAAAATGTATTAATTCAGTATTCATTTATTTTTCTTTGTCCTGTCATCCTGCTGTGAAATATATCTGTAGTCGGCAAGTGCAAATGGAGGCTCGGATGCTTTGTAGCTAGAATATTTTAGTAAACTTCAGGCACCACAGTGTTAAGGCACAAGACTGCGAGCAAAAACTTGCTGAGGGGCTCTACCAGGGAGTGATTAATGGGCTTTGCCTTTCCTGGTGGCACCAGAATAGCACGGGCTCCTCATGCCAGCAGGGACCATTACCCTACCACACCGAGCACACAACGTTGCTGCCCAACATTGGGTCTGCACACCCAAACCATCCAGGGAGAGAGTGAGAGATCCTCATTTGCTCAGCCTGCCTGTCATCCTCCTCATTTCACTGGGGTCCAGGCTGGATGAAACATCTGAGGGACTGGGCTGTACTGGTGTGATTCATCAGCCCTCACTGGATGCTCCAGAGGCAGCCCCTCCACGTCCATGGGGTCAGAACAGCAGCATCCAGGCTGACTCCATGTGCTTCAGCAGCATTTCTAAGAGATACCTAAATTTTTCCATGAGGGAAACTGAGCTGGCCAAATTCTAATCTCACTTGCACTAATAAAAATTTAAAGTAACTCCTCTTCAGGGTCATTCTGACTTTACGTTGGTAAAACTGAGATAAGGCTTTATGACCAAGCCAGGCAGTTAAATTGTGTGAGTTAGGAAATGCTAAAGATGCCAAACGTGTATTATCACATACAGTATAAGTTGTAGAAAGTTTAAAACACACCGAATTTATAACAGTGCAATTTGGACTGCTACAGCAAGGATCCCACAGGCATTTCAGTTATAAACTTTTCTGTCCAAACACCTTCCTGTAACTACAAAAATCGAGTCCTAATCTACAGCACAGAGTCCCTCAACTGAGGTCTTTTT
>NW_015090811.1:2937786-2952986 GCF_001431845.1 Calidris pugnax | reverse complement strand
CATTATCTTAAAGGTGCTGGATGCCATATTGCTTATAGCATTACCTGCGCAAATATACATGCTGATAAGCCTCAAGGCACGGAACTCAAAGGATAACTGTGGGGTGGTTTTTTTCATGATTCCCCTGTAACCTGCTTTGCTTTTCCTGGGAAAACAGGACCGGCTCTGCGCGTGTTCCCGTGGGATAGAGAAGTTGCATTACGCCAGCCTCCTCGGCCGCTTGCAGAGAGGCCAGGAACAGTCCCAAACGATTAATCAAGCCATGGCTGAGCTAGCAACCGTTCCCTACCTGCAGGACGTCAGTAGGAAGGATGCCAAACTGGTGAGTATTTATTCCTAATACTTTGTTTTGGCCTTTCGAGGCAAGGGAGGGAAGGGCTGGGGCTGAGCGCCGCGCTGCAATTTGCCACAGAAGTCATTTTTGCAGACCTTAAAGTAGTTCTAAAATCCTACTGCAGTGCCTTTGTCAGAGGAGGTGCTAATCACCTGCAAGGATGACTTTTATAGAACCAGCATGACTCATCTGTAGGCATATTTTTAAAACCTCTTCTTTTCCCCCAAACCTCCCCAAATCAGTCTGGGAAAATGATTGCAATTATTCAGATGGTGCTACTTTAAGATATCTAACATCAGGAGCCACCTGCAGCAAAAACTGGCCGAATCTGGTTAAAGCTGAGGAGAAGGGGGGAAAGCAGAGAAAAGATTTTCTTGCCTGGCTCCATCTACAACTTACTCCTTGTCCCTGAATAAACCGATTTACCTGCTCTGCTTCTGTTTTCTCTTTGTAAAACAAGGGCAGAGATGGTAGCAGGCCTGTTGCAAGACTAGAGTCATTAACAGCTTGATAGTATATGGATAATGGGCAATCGGAGAGTGCCTTGTGGTTATTCTTCCACAAGGTTTTCTGGTGGGGAAGGGAGGGAGCTCACATACATGCAAATTTTAAACATTTTCATTCTAGCAAAAGGAAAAAAAAAAAATAAAGAATTCCCTCCACTGTCCCTCCATTTCAATGCAGTCCAATTTTGCTGATCCAACTTCACTAAAAAAAACTTTTGGCTTTCCCCAAAAGCCAGTCCCTTGACGTTTGTTTGCAGCCCTGCAAAGCTCCTAAGCTCTGTAGAATTAAAGCTTCGCGGCGGCTCGCTTTAGGGAAGAGGAGCAGCGGCCCGCAACCGCGGGAGGTGCCTGCCAGGCTTTGAAGTCTGGGCGCGAGATAAGGGGAACCGACATGGGGAAGAAGCTGTGCTATTAAAAGGCATTCTCCTTTTGATGCAAGTTTTCTGCTATTAAACTGCAGCAGGCCCACGTTTGAAGGCTGACTAAAGGGTCTTGAGTTATTGGTACATATTTCAGAGGTGGGTTTTTCTCCAGGGTTCACTATTTTCAGTACATCACACGTCCGGCACAGGCTATTACGTTGTTGCCTGTATCTTCTTGTGTCGTAATCATACGCCTGACCTCCCTGGAAAGCTTTTTGGGGAAGGTTCTAGACCACCCAAGACAAAGGTCTTCAGACTCTTAGGGGTAGGGCTGGGCAGAACGAGGGTCCGTGCTGGGAGATTTAAGTGACAGATTGTAAATCTTTCAACAAAACACATACGCTTTGTTTACTGAGCCCAAGGTAAAAATTATTTTTAAGAGAATAAAGGCGGAAAAGCTCTACCAGTTACCCTGTCCAAAGCATTAAAATGTATTAATTCAGTATTCATTTATTTTTCTTTGTCCTGTCATCCTGCTGTGAAATATATCTGTAGTCGGCAAGTGCAAATGGAGGCTCGGATGCTTTGTAGCTAGAATATTTTAGTGAACTTCAGGCACCACAGCGTTAAGGCACAAGACTGCGAGCAAAAACTTGCTGAGGGGCTCTACCAGGGAGTGATTAATGGGCTTTGCCTTTCCTGGTGGCACCAGAATAGCACGGGCTCCTCATGCCAGCAGGGACCATTACCCTACCACACCGAGCACACAACGTTGCTGCCCAACATTGGGTCTGCACACCCAAACCATCCAGGGAGAGAGTGAGAGATCCTCATTTGCTCAGCCTGCCTGTCATCCTCCTCATTTCACTGGGGTCCAGGCTGGATGAAACATCTGAGGGACTGGGCTGTACTGGTGTGATTCATCAGCCCTCACTGGATGCTCCAGAGGCAGCCCCTCCACGTCCATGGGGTCAGAACAGCAGCATCCAGGCTGACTCCATGTGCTTCAGCAGCATTTCTAAGAGATACCTAAATTTTTCCATGAGGGAAACTGAGCTGGCCAAATTC
Organism: Calidris pugnax; assembly: GCF_001431845.1. Lineage (NCBI taxonomy): Eukaryota > Metazoa > Chordata > Aves > Charadriiformes > Scolopacidae > Calidris > Calidris pugnax. The sequence continues at coordinate 2,950,716 of NW_015090811.1, read as the reverse complement.
TAATCTCACTTGCACTAATAAAAATTTAAAGTAACTCCTCTTCAGGGTCATTCTGACTTTACGTTGGTAAAACTGAGATAAGGCTTTATGACCAAGCCAGGCAGTTAAATTGTGTGAGTTAGGAAATGCTAAAGATGCCAAACGTGTATTATCACATACAGTATAAGTTGTAGAAAGTTTAAAACACACCGAATTTATAACAGTGCAATTTGGACTGCTACAGCAAGGATCCCACAGGCATTTCAGTTATAAACTTTTCTGTGCAAACACCTTCCTGTAACTAAATAAATAGAGTCCTAATCTACAGCACAGAGACCCTCAACTGAGGCCTTTTTAGATCAGTATTTATTCATAGACCCTGGAAGAATAAAGATTTCAGTTAGCTTGGACAGTTGAATACAAGTGGGGAAAAGCCCTGAAGAAAGTCTTTCCAAGGTTTATGATTTCACTGTCACCGTATTTGTGCATCATAAATCAAGATGAAAGCTTGCTAAAAAAGCAAAAATCCATTTCAATTTAAAACCAAATGAGGACAAGATATTTTTTTAAAAGGCGGCATTTTTCCTTGGAGGGGATTTTCCAAAAAATATCAGCTTTGGGAGAATTAACGTGGTTTGCCAACTGTCCACTCCCGTAGCACGCGCATTTTCCCTGCCAGTAGAGCTGGTGAAAAACTTTGGGCGGTAAAAATGAAAATCAGAGCTCACACCGGGCACTTTTCCCTGGGCTCTACCAATAGCAGTGACACATTAATTGGAAAGTTTTCTAGTTTCAACTTCTTGCCCAAAGCAATGAAGTCTCCAGCCTGGATGTCCTGTGATGTCCTGGTCTCTGCTGCCCCGGTGGCAGAATCGCTCCAAGAAAAGCGATGGAGAAATCCTCCCCTTCCCCTGACCGGTTCCTCCTCCGCCTGGTTTGACGCAGGATCTGTGCTTTGCCCATTCTGCCCTTAATACCCTTAATCTCTGGGCTGTGTCTATTCTGGATTCACAGGAGGAGATTATCTGTCATAAAAGTATTCTGATGGAAAATTTCTGACAGGTTCTCGACTCTTTTTGCATTAAAGTCAGAGGCAGAAATTTGCAGTTTTGTTTTTCATGAATACTGATGCATGACTTAAAAAAAATATAAAATAAAAGTTTTCATCAAAAGTTTGGACCAATAAGATTCAACTTAATGGCTGGACAAGCCCAGGGAGATCAGGCTGGAACCATCCGTAGCAAATGTATTTAGAGATTCAAAAGAAGATTCCTGCATCCTTTTTCCAGTGTTGGAACATGAATAATGTTAACTTCAAAAACCTGAACGTGAAGGTAAACTTGAGGAAATACAGATCTGCTCCTTAACCGCAAAGCAGCGTTTTTATATCTTGCACAGATGAGTTTAAACACTGGTGTTTTAGGTTTCATCACCTTATCTACCCATATTAGACTGCTGCCTGTCCAGGTACTGAAAGAAGAGACAATTTCTCTATGAGGGCTTACGCCGACCGGTCTATACAGGCTTTTAATGAGTAATTCATTTGGGAAGAGGAACCAAAAACTATTGTCTGAGTTCACTTTAACCAGCTAAACATTTTCTAATAGACCTAATAGAGCACAGGAACTAAATAAGCATTTCTCCTAAAAGCCAATGCAACATTTTCTAATAGACCTAATAGAGCACAGCGATATCACAGGAACTAAATATGCGTTTCTCCTAAAAGCCAATGATAATGGCTGCTCACAGGAGGAGACCCTGGACCCCACCCTTGTCTCTCCATCACTGATTTAAGAGCAATTGAAACATCTTCAAGTGTTTGGGAAGGGTGCAATATTAGGACAAAGCTGGAAGGGTACTGGAGTGAGGCAATACTACAACTAACCTGAATTTTAGCCTTCCCTCTAACACTCAGGACTGATTAGCAAGTATTTTCCTACAGCTTCTTTTTATAGTTTACACTAGAAATTGTCAGCCTTGTTTTTATGCTCTGTTATGCTGAATGATGGGGAGAAGGGAGAGTTTGCCAGAGAAAAAGGATAGTAAAAGCAAGGAAAATGAGCTCGATACTTCCAGCTACAGTAAAAGCATCTCAGCTTTAGTGTTGTCCTCTTGTGAGGTTTTACATGCTGCCTTAAATTATGATACATTAGCCTTGGGAGAAAATACTAAAAAGCATTCATGTACGACACAGAATATCCCAGACAGCTAAAGAATGAAATATGGAGCCCTTATTCTTTACAACCCAAGTCTTCCCTTTACTAAGTATAAACATTTACTGCATTAAAACGTATAGGCTTAAATACAAATTTTCCAAAGGATTTTTTCCCATTGTTAAGTATTTTATACCCACAATAATACAATGTAATGGCTGAAGCAAAGACGAGGTGGCAGTGCTCATTGTGTGAAAGATGAGTAATAAAATCATCAGCGTACAAATGATTTTTTAATTAGGTTTTAATCTGTGTATTTAGAGAAGTTATTTCTGTGTGAATTCCACACTGATAATTTTTATCTTGGTGCCACAGCTGCAGTCACTAATGGCAGATGCCATGGACACCCTTGAAGGAAGAAGAAGTGATAAAGGACGTGTGTGGAATAAAATTCAGAAGGTAAAAACCTGCAGCAAAGGGCAGGAGAGTGTATTGTTCCTCGGGGAGTGAATGTCCACCTGAGTCATAGCTGTTCAAAAGGTAGAAAAGAAAGTAGGTGCCGTTTGTGTGCCTTGAACTCTGTTAGTGCTCAGGCACCAGCCACAAATACATATTTATTATTTGCTTTAGCCCCTACGGTTGATCTTTGTCCATGTTAATAGCCTCATGTGGTTATCTAATGCAAAAAAAAAAACCACAACCCACCACCCAAACAACTGAATAGCTTATTTTTAGCTGATAATTATATTTCTCTTCCATCTTTGTCATATGGGGTACTGTGCTAATTGGGCTGGGGGGGTGAGTTGTTAGGGAATAAAATTCAGCCCATCAAATTAGGTCCCTTAGTGGAGCTCAAACAAGGCTTTGGTGACGCGAGAGGTAAGAGACATGTAAATGCCTTTCTGGAGTCTCTGCACAGCAACCGGTCAATTTAATTCCTAAAGGATTTGTGAAATGCTGGGAGTTTCGCGTTGGCTCTCTGTACAGAGGAATCTGACCCCACGTAATGAATAACAGGTCGGGCTGGGATGTAACAGGAGCATCTTACATTTTTTAAAAAGTCTTTCAAACCAGAGCAAATCACAGCTCTGGGCATTCGACACCACCAGCATCCAGCCACTTCCCAGGAAAAGGCTAGTGAGACATCACCAGGAAGGGAAGATGTTGGTGATGGTTGAGAGCATCAGTCTTACCCCGTGTCTTAGGGCTCCCTCAGATCCCAGACGGACACCTGTTTGCCCTGGGTTGCACCTGGAGAACAAAGGGATTGACTTTCTGCACCGGTGGGACTTGAAGTTGTCACTTTGAGATTTAGGATTTACAGAGAGATCTCAGGGAAGATCCTCAAAAACCAAACCCTGGCTGTACCAAGCCAGTGTAACCAGGATGAGCAAAGAGACAGAGACATCTGACACAAAGCACAGGTGTGGAGGGTCAAGGTATTTTCATAGTCCTTGTTCCCAAGTGATTTGAATTAAAATCTCAGAAGGCATCTCCTCTGAGAGAAAGCCTGTGTAGGTGTGTTGCCTCAGTTAACTCTCAGATCAGTGGCTCATTATAAACTTTTCCAAGTACAGAACGTTTTCAGAAAGTAACCAAAACCTAAATGCCCCAAATTATAGACAGACTGGGTTTCATCTCTTTCAAACGCTCGTGAGGCAAAACAAAGGATTATTATTCACACTGCTTTTACATCACACCAGGATAGTCTCTAAATCTCTCACACCTACCTACAGATACCATGAGAATCTTTTGCAACACAAATGCTACATATGATATGCAGTTATATATATATTTGTACAATTGCATACATATCTCCTGCCAAATATAATAACGATTGCTAACAAGATGAATGCAAGGAGCCAGTGACATATTCACAGTTTTCCAAAGTTTTTCCAAAAGTCAGGATTTTAATCAACAGTGAGGTGTTTGAATATCCAGCCTGATTTTCACAACCCTGAAGGAGCTCAGTTCAGAGGCTGCTGAGAAAGGATCGGGGCTGAAAGTTAGACCAAGTACCCAGATACCTAAATATTAATTAAAGGCTCATTGAAAGTTGGTTGACGGTACCAAAAAGATCCCCACATATTTCAACAGATACTGGCTAATATTTCATTGTAAATTAAGTAAAACATAGTATTTCTTTCAGTATATTCATATGTATGTACGTATCTCCTTTGTATTTCTCTGGATACTTTTACTTTCAGTATAATCTTAATGGAAACCAGGCTAACATTTAAAAATGGACTGGTATCCCAGATTACGCCACACAAATCTGTGCATAATTCAATATTGGCAAACAAAATTTGCCAATCCATGAAAATCTGCTCTCTGCCATTTTAAAATTTGTCACTTCAAAATTTGTTCGCATTCTGAACATAGTTTCACATTTCACTTTTTCACAACTCAATTGGATTTGAGGCGTATAGTTCCAAGCAGAACTCACTGTTTGTCTCATAATACGAAAATATTTTTCTATATTATATCAGAACAAAGAAATGAAAAACATCATCAAATATTTCTTTGCTACTTTACTTTTTTCCAAAATTCAATTTCAGCACATAGTCAGCATGTTCTTAGAAAAAAAAAGTCTCTTTTAATAGAGGAGACAGGAAAACGCTCAGGGAGCTTGGGGTGTTTTTTGTTGTTGGTTTGTTTGTTTTGTGTTGCGGGTTTTTTTTTTTAAATCAGCTCTAATTAAGAACGTTACGCTAGGTTAAAGAACTCTAATACATTATTAAGAAGGAGGATTAAATCTGATGATTAAAAATTGATGTGGTGTGGATTACTGCATGTCACTCCTGCTAGAACCATTTCCAAAAGTTGTAAAAATTGATGTGGTGTGGATTACTGCATGCTAGAACCATTTCCAAAAGTTAAGTATTTCTCCGGTCGCTCACTGCGTGACGCTGGTTGTAGGAGCCTACAAAGAACCTTCACATGGATCTAGTTACAAGGTAGTTATTTGTATTTTTGCTATTGAATTCATTTACATATATTGGAAAGCGAAAAGGAACATAAAGGAGTTTATACGACCAGCTATAAATGTCAGACTCCGGGAAGCTGACAGCTACGCTACCACCAATGAAGTTCAGCTTTTGCAATAGAAACAGCTGTTGCACCTAATGAAAGCACTCAACATTTTTCTCTAATGCAGCGGAATTATAGCAGCGCCGATTTTCCAAATGGTTAAAGGGTCTGTCAGAATTGCCATTACAAACCACCGTTTGCAGAATTTTATATGCCGGAGTCAGCCATAAAAAAAAAAAAAAAATCATTCAGGCTGAAACCTAACATAGGAGGGCACAAAGCCTGACACCCAAACACTTTTCCTTTTGTCACGGTGGAGGGCTCATCAAATTAGTCTGAAATTAATCTGGGCCATTTTGAATTTACAGGACTGACAAAGAAGCAATATACGAGTAGCTTTGAGTGTTTTGGGTGCTGCGCTGCTCATCCAATTCACTTACAAATTTATGTTTTTAAGGGAACTAATTCATCAAATGGGCTAATTATTTTTGGAAGCTTTAAATACAAAGGAATGAAAAATGACCTCGTAATTAGCTAGAGAAAAGAGAACATCACTGCACAGAAGATGCCTTACTCAGTGTTACCAGGCTACAGACTCTCCAGCCACCAGGAGACCTGACCCAGGAGAGCCCAGATTACCTTGGGAGATTAAGAAACATCCTCCTACAGAGGCTTTACCCACGTACTAGATACCCCTAAAGAATGCCTCAGAGGCAGGAAAAATGTGTTGAGTCAGTCTCTCAAAATCCCTTTCTGCAGGGTTTTACTGACACTTTTCCTTGCAGTCCCCTGGATAAAACGTGAGCTTTGTATCAGCAATTTGGGAAAAGAGAAACCCTGGTCTAAGACCTTTCAAGCAATTAACAGAGGGACTGAGTCCTGGTCCACTTCAGGACCATGGGCACTCCAAAAATAATTTTTACTGCCTTCTTTCTTTTTATAGTTGTCAGAAATTCCCAAACTGAACTTGCTGGTGGCCAGGCTGCTGGGTTATTAGAGGATTCAAGGCACCGTACTAGGGCTCAGGGATATTTCTATTTCAGTTACTGGCTCTGTCCAAATTGTGTTATAGGCTGAGTTGCAAATGTATGTAAACATCACACCATCAGCATGTCATGAGAACAGACTTCTCTGAAGCCCCCCTTATGAATGGGAGTCCCCCCTGAAGCAGTCAATAGGAAATGCTATGGGAAAAAGCATCAAACCTCCTCTTCTAAAGAGGCTTAAGTCTTCACCGGTGAACAGAGCTAGAAATGTATTTTTGCTTGCTGGATTTTAAAGTGTAAATTCACTTCTTAATTCAAATTATTGTTTTACCAAGACTGACATAGCCCCGTGGTTTGAGCAATGGCCTCTAATGCACAAAGCTCAGCAGGAATGAACAGGAAACTTCCAAGACTGAGGGGAACTAACCTGATAGTTTGACTCCATCCAACCACCGAGTCTTAACCAAGAGAAGATACTACCATAGTAGCCAGGTCTGGCCATTATTGACTAGTTTCTTTGCCGACAGCGCTACATGTGACATAAGTGACCTCTGCTGTGAACTTGAACCTTGGGATAAGGAGTAAAGCTTGGTCCTTGGTATAACTCAAGGAACCAGGTCTCTGCGTGGCCATTGCAGGACTCCAGAGCAGCTACAGACAGGGAGAGGGGTTTAGAGTATCTCAGATACATAAAACAGCAGGAAGGCTCCTCCATTCCTCTACAGAACCCTTGTTTCTCTGCAGTCTTGTAAGAGGAAAAATAAAGAAATAAAGAAGAGATTACTTTCCTATCTCATAAGAATAAATTCATTAATAAAGCCCCACAATATTGTTACAGTGAGAGGCATTTCATTAAATAAATAGATACTTTAAAGCCTATCAACCAGAAACTTTTGACATCCAAAGAGAGGAGAGCCAAATAAGCGCAAGTGCCAGTGTAGCTCTGCTTCCCCTGTGAAGATAATAATGTAGTTCTGCTTTTCCATTTAGCCCCTAGGCTTTCCTAGCAGTTTCATAGGATCCTCTTACCATCATTCGAACAGCCAAAGGATAGACAGGAGTTGGCAAATAAACACTTTCCTACACTTCCACATGTGAGACACTTCATAAAACCTTCACATCTGAGTTTACCTCAAGGGCATCACATACTTTGCAATTTAGATAAGTTATTATGCCCATCATTTGCTGAGCTCAGTGGAATGCCTGTTTCATAAATCTGAAAGCAGAGCAAACACGGATGAGTGAATAAAAGAACAGATGTAACTTACATAAGGATAAGTATATAACAAAAGCTGCACTAATGTATGTGAATATGAAATGAAGGAAAATTAGCCTAACATATTATATAATATTTTAGCCAGGCACACAGACTTTCAGGAGTTGACCTCTGCTTACTACGTCTCTGCCTTCTGCAATGGCAGGGGAACACTCTCTGATGAACTGTGCTCTTCCACTGACATTATCTCTTAATTGAAAATCAAGCCATGGAAAAGGGCCATAGACTTGCGAGGTTTCGGTCAGCCCGGGGAGCGAGGAGGGAGATTCATAGTGTGTGGATGGAAAGTGGACGTGCTGCTGAATAGCATTAGGTGGCTCCTACGACAGTTATTCCACGTGTATGACTTTGTAACGTCTCATAAAGTCACCCAAGCCCGTGCCACGGCCACCGTGAGCCGTGCTGGCTCTCAGAGCACACAGGCTTCAAAAGTTGATGAGTTTTGTTGAGCTCCCTTGAGTGAACTTGGCTATTCCTGAAGTAATAGAAGGGAAACGGCTCCTGGTTTGCTCTCACCTCGGGGCTGTGATGCAGCCACGTGTTTTACCAACGCATGGACCTATTGTGTAAAGGGAGCAGGAAGCAAAGGATGGGAAAGGGTAGGAAAAGCACATTTTCTGAAATAGGAGTGGAAGTCTAATGTGTAACATCTAACGCAGAATGAAGTCAGAAAATCCAAATCCAAAAGGAAAATAATGTTAGTGGCACCAATTCAGGTAGAATGAGAGTGAAGGAAGAGCAGAGCAGAGCAACCAAAGAGCAACGAAAAAATTTTTGCTAAAGTTGATCAACGATTGGCTTCATGGTAAGATTAAAGAAGGAACATTAAGCCATTCTGGAAAGAATTAACTCAGTATCAGCAACAGCCTTGAGAGGGACAAGAAGAAACTACAGCAGAGGTTTCTAACCTGGCATTGAGTGACTCTCTCAGACCAGGCAGAGGAAGTTTGGAGAGTGCACGAGCAGAAACTGAGAGCTGGCCCACTGAGTCTGAGGTGGTACAAAAGAAACATAGGCAACCAAAGAGTCCCATTAATAAATTCAGCCTCGCTGTAAGGACAGTAAAAGTGTGACAGCATTCTCAGAGCTCTTTATGCAAGAGAGAGGTGACAATGGGATTTCAGAAGTTATCAATACTCCTAGTCCCGAAAAATCAATTCCTGTCCTTGTGAGCTTCTGGTTCTTTGTGTTTCACACAAGAGAAGAAACGATGCCCCAGCAAGATGCCCACATGGCCCTCAGCTACACTGGAAGCAGCAATTGCATCCTCCCCGTTTCCCACCCTCCAGACACCAGTATCTAATATAAAGCTGAGCTATTTAGTGACCACACACTAAAGAGCTGTACCCTCCTGAGCACAGCCAGACCAGCATTGCAATATAAAAAACAGAGGCCATGACTCTAAGAAACATTGAGCTACAATGGATTTCAGAAGTTATCAATACTCCTAGTCCCGAAAAATCAATTGCTGTCCTTGTGAGCTTCTGGTTCTTTGTGTTTCACACAAGAAAAGAAACGATGCCCCAGCGAGATGCCCACATGGCCCTCAGCTACACTGGAAGCAGCAATTGCATCCTCCCCGTTTCCCACCCTCCAGACACCAGTATCTAATATAAAGCTGAGCTATTTAGTGACCACACACTAAAGAGCTGTACCCTCCTGAGCACAGCCAGACCAGCGTTGCAATATAAAAAACAGAGGCCGTGACTCTAAGAAACATTGAGCTTTTTGGGTACACGAGGTTTTATCCAAGTCTGAAGCAGATGTGGGAAGTTTCAAGTTTGCTGTTCCGTTTTTGGGTACACGAGGTTTTATCCAAGTCTTCCACACCAGAAGGAAAGTTCCTGTACATAAAAGCACGTTTCTTTTCAGATAAATCAGTTGGTCTAATAACAGATATGATCTATACCAGTCATTCTTAGACCATCAGAGCTTCAAAGAAACACAGCTAATGCTACTGGGAAAGAGTATTTTGTTATGAGAACAGCTTTGGTCTATTCCACCAAGCTATAAGGTGCGATAAGTCACTGGAATAATTTTAAATAACAGCAAATCTAGCAACTGAGCAGTAAATGTCCTAAACATTGGAATAATGTAGCTGCTTGTGGCTGCCTGGCAGTTAAATCACGGGCAATTCTGGGCATTAACAATCCCCGCATAAGGATTTAGATAAACATTTCGCCAGCCCTTGCTAATCAAGCTGTCAGTTATGAATGAGCAGGCTGCTTACCTGCTGCCCTCTACCAGAGAAGGTCTCCAGCCCTATAAACACTTGCTACCAGCTATCGTTACTGCTGTGAAAAATAGCACCAGTCAAGAAGACTGCTCATAGTAAACACTGCGCTGGGCAGTGATTTCAGGAGAGCCTATAAAGTACAAAAGGACCATCTGAGTTGTTAAGTAGTAAATATAATTTATTACCAGCATCAATATTATTTCTTATTCAGTTCCTCATCAGCAATTAATACTCTTTCCTGCATCTCCTTTTAGCATTGGAGCTCTGCTAGAGTGCTAAGAACCTACTGGCAAACACTGGTTTTCCATGTTTCACTGAATTCATTCTTCTATGATAGAAACGCACAACGGCGCTGTCTGTCAGACTTTTTCTTCTAAAGACGGTGTGTGCAAACGAGGCATGTGAAAACACAGAGATGGAGCATGAGGGACAACATATTTATGTTTGGCCTGGGCCTCAGAAGCTATGAAGGTTTCTCGAGGCAGGTCCAAGGCAGGAATTGCGCAGTCGGTTGGGTTCCATCCCCAAAAAAACCCCTCTCCCTTCCAAAAGCAACCAGAGCAGCTCCAATGCACTTCACTTAACACACTAATAGTAAAATCATGATTATTTTTTTCCCCCAGATACTGAGCAACCTTTGTTGTAACAGACCTTAATGGAAGGTACAGATTGGGGTTTCATTTTTATTAAAATATCGGTAGCTTTTCTCAAGCATATATTCAGCTTTTCCTCCTTACTCTATGCAGCCATCCCCGCTTACTCAAAGGCCCTTCAAGTGCTGTTCCTTTGGTTATATTCAATCCAAAAAGTGCTTTAGCAAGTAGCTCTGGGAGACAAAGGAAAACGTTGAGAGGCACTTCATGTTTAAAGGCAGCTCATTTGCCTCCTGTTACTAATAGCTCCCAAGTAATAAAAATAGATTCCGTACGCCAGAAAATCCTTTTAGCCATTACGTGTTATTTATAGCTCCTGCAAATATTTCCAAAAGCACCTGTTTCCTATTTGAGACCGACTCCCCCCATTTGCATTGGGAGTTAGGAAGTTTGAATTTGTAGGCATTATAGAGAATGTATTCACATGGATCCTTGAGACCCACATACTTTTATGATTTTCCAGTTTATAGAGTCTGCTTGCTGCTTATCTACATTTTTTTTCCTACACAAAGTTATTTTCCTACCCAAGTTTTTCCTTGAGGAATCCCGGCTCTTTCTAATTTCATTCTAAACTCTTTAGCAGGTACTATAACTGATATTTCGTATTTCTGTTCAGATTCATACTGATCTTTTTAAAAAGGCATGCGTTTTCAAGTTAGTTTGTGAGGAGAACAGCTCCCCCAGTTTTGGATGAGCCACGAATCTTCCTTTGGACCATCAGAAAGGCATCAAACATGGACATCTGTTCCTTTGAACGGCCCCCTCGTAAGCTCTTTAGCAGGTACTATAACTGATATTTCCTATTTCTGTTCAGATTCATGCCAATCTTTTTAAAAAGGCATGCGCTTTCAAGTTAGTTTGTGAGGAGAACAGCTCCCCCAGTTTTGGATGAGCCACGAATCTTCCTTTGGACCATCAGAAAGGCATCAAACATGGACATCTGTTCCTTTGAACGGCCCCCTCGCAGCAAAGGTTGACAAGTTTCATGACATCTGTGGCCCATCAGGACTTGGACAAAACCAGGCTGGATGATGGATGGTATCACAGTGTTCCCTCATCGTAGCTGGTACATATCACATAATTAGGAACCGTATGTGGGACGTCTTATCCCGATGAGCGCATAGGAAGGGCAAAGACTATGCTGGTGTTGTGCTATTTCAGGGCAGAACCAGATGCATCCAGGCAAGTTCAGAAGTGACTGGCAGGGCATTACTAGAAATGCAGTACGTGCTTCAGAGAAGGAGATGGGAGCTTCCCATAAAGCCCTGCTTTGAGGAGGAGGTTGGTCTCGATGACCTCCAGAGGTCCCTCACACCGAAATCGTTCGGCGATTGTAATTCAGCTGCAGCCAGCAAGTGCTGCTTCTATATCCCCCCCGTTGCCAGCAAATCCATCAGGATGGCATCCCAGAGCAGGACTTGGTGCTCACAGAGGAGACTCTCTCCCCTTCATCCATCACTGGACAACACGCACAAAAGGGCAGGGGTAGAAATATTTTTGTATGCTCCAAGCCAGGCCTGTGGCGTTCCTTATCTTTGTGTGGATCAATGTCATGTCATTTCAAAAACTCCTGTAGGTCTGAAGCACATCCTAAGCCAAAGGGAAACCGTGTTTTGCCCCACCTGATGAGACCCTCTGCAGTACATCCCTCCAGCCAACCCTGTTGCCTCGTTCTTACCCAAAGAGCTCCATGTTTTCATTGTGGACACAAAATGCATTAGACAAGTGTCCCAAAAGCAAAGGTATTTACAGATTCTGCCCAACCTTCGAGAAGAATGTAAAACCATTTCAGTTAAGAAGGAGCTGATCGTCTCGGTATCCACATGGACCACAGATCCATCTTCTCCCAGCAAAGTCAGAACTAGAATTCAGAGCAGACTAATTGTCTTACAGTCCATCCAGGTACTCCTGGTGCACTAATTATGATTTTCACCTTCTCACTCCAAGTCAGAATGGTGGATCAGAGCATTAGGAGGTGGGGAAACACAATCCAAATAGTGCAAAGGACTGACCCGACGATATCGATCTCTGCGCAGGTTGGGATCGGACCCAAAATGAGCCTCCTGTGAACCACGGGCAACACCAGTTATGAATGCTCCACTGGGAACCAGTCCTGCAGGGCTCCTCGTTGGGCTTCAGTGGCTGCAGGGTTTGACTATTTCACCTGGGATTCGGTCTCATCGTCACCCTGTGGCCAGTTACTGCTCTGCTTGGGAATGAGTCACAACTCTTTCCCAAAATCCACATTTCTTCAGCAGCTGTGGCTCTGACACGAATCACTAAAACCATGTCCTTCTACCTACTCCCATCCGCACAGATTCCTATTTCAACAGTTATCGAGGAGTGGGGGGGAAGAAAAAGAGCAGAAAAAAAAGAAAAAAGAAGGAAGTGAAGCTATTGATTTGAAAAATTTGCATTTCCCAATGAGAAGCCCCGAAGGTGGCTCACCACAGCCAGGCAGCAGAAGAGCGGGCGCGGGGAGGCTTTAAATCAAGGCAAAAAGGCAGAACATAATGCTTCCAATTTACTTTCTTAAAATGAAATGTGCAAGCTAAAAAGCCATGAATAAGCACTACCGAACGCTGCAGCCACCGCAAAGAGATTTTTAAGCCATTGC
>NW_015090811.1:2911384-2937776 GCF_001431845.1 Calidris pugnax | reverse complement strand
CCCCCCCCCCCCCCCTTTATCTTGTCAAGAGACTGTATTTTCATTGTGTTCATATGGTAATTTAAATCATGCCAGGGCTCAGAGCATACAGTGTAATTGTAAGTCGGCGAGGGTTTGAATGCCATCACTGCTGTGCAAATAACATCATCAGCTCATCAGCTGTGTCAGTAACATTGCAATTATATAAGCAACTATTATTTCCACCCCTGATATGCCATATTAGAACTTATTTTGGGGGCTGGAGCTGACAGGTATTCTATAAATATGAAAAGCACACAACGGCAGCCGAGCAGTGGTTTGAGATGGGAACATCATTCCACCAGGGCTTTCTGGTGGCATCGCTGCCCGTGCAGGTACCCCTGGATGGTCCTAAAGGAGCTGCTGTAAAAATTGTTGCTTTCCTGGAGCTCCCTTGGCCCTCACCCCACACCTTACCCATCACCCAGGACCCGTTTCCCTTCCTCTTACCACACTTTGTGCCCACCCAAACGTAAGCACTAGCCCCAAAATAGCAAGAATTAATTTTAACCGCAGAAGAAAGTTAAGTAGGCATTTTAATCCCCAAAATAGCAAGAATTAATTTTAACCGCGGAAGAAAGTTAAGTAGGCATTTTAATTTGGTCCGTTGCAGAAGAGTCTTGGGGGTTTGGTGGTTGTTTTTCATATGTCTAAGCCCCTGGACTGGAGCTTGGCACTAAGTGATTAGTTTTTCCTCAGACTTCCTGTGTGCTTTTGGCCAGATCAATGATTTCCTAAGCTTTTATTTCTGCTTCTTAAAAATGAGGCAAGCATAATGATTCCTTTCTCTAATCCCCTGCGTGTTTATATGGGGAGCACGTCAGGGCAGAGCCAGCCTGCGAGGCTGTCTTCAGAGAGAGAGCCTCCACCTCCCCATCCTCCAGTTGTGATGGATCCTCTTGGCAACAGAGGAGCAAAAGCCCACCAGCAAGTGCCACCCCATCAAGGTTCACCAGGGTGGTAGAAAACTCTTCCACGGCATCACGCGTGGCGCTACACAAAGCCAGCCCCTTGAAAATGTCACCCCTAGAAGCTTTGTGGGGAGAAGGAGGTAGAGCTCCTCTCCCAAAACACCTTCCTTGCACCCTCAGCCCCCCAGGGAGGCAGATGTAATTGTCCATAAACATCTCTTCTTGCCTCGTTTGCTCTCTCTCACACACGCACGCCCCTCACCAACACAAACCGTGGCCAGAACTCGTGGCACAGCTTCAAGTTGAGGGCTGAGGAGCCCATCACTAACAGCTCAATATATGAATAAATACAATAGGAAGCCACGCTCAGATTAATTCTCAGTCAGCTGTTCTGTGTTGTGCCTAAAGAAGCAACGCTCCACTGAATGCTTGTCAGGATGATAGATTAGGACTTTTTTTTTTTCTTAAAAAAAAAAAAAGATTTCACCTTAAAATGCAATTGGAAGATTGATTCTTTAGATCCACACATTATATAGGGTCTAGGTCTTGAGTATAACTCAGTGTGAGAGGAGATGATTCTCATCTTCACCTTACAGAAACGCTGCATATCGCAAAAGCTGACAAAGGGTATGAATAAAGGTAAGGTATGGGGAGAGAAAGCCATAAAATTACCGAAGCCTGGTATTTACACAATACCTGCACACAGTACTATTCATCTATATTTTCGGTTGTTTTGAAATCACCTCTGCAAGGAAGATGTGTCTACCTGAATGTACTCTTTATTAGAGTAATTACATTTTTATTTTGGGGGGACACAGAGGTCATCTATTCTTTTCCTGTATTCTCTAGTGTATTATATTCATGGAAAAACATATTTATTCAGAACTTCATTTTGATTTAATAGAAAAATGGTTCTTGCCACAGCAATGTGGAATACTCATTTTTCTCCATGTGTTGATTTTTGGCATATAAATGCCAGAAGCCTCTGTTCTCTTTCCTTATCAAGAAAAACTTGCCTGAGATTAATTTCCTCATCATTCCTTCCTTTTAAAGTGGCTGTTTTTCAATGCCATTTAAAGACAGAGTTGTGATAAATTCCTGTTTTCAATGTACAAATTTCAATGAAAGAGTCTATTCCATAGCAGTAAAGTAATTGAATCCAAATGGAAAGGGGCAAAAAAAAAAAAAAGTTATGAAATCAGGTACCGCTACTCCAGCCAATTGTATGAGAGGTGCCTTCATGTATTTTTCTTTATAATGACAATTAGTTTTTGAAATAAACTAATTACAAAAGTTTTAAAAGTTCTTATAGAGGGGACGGGAAATGCTTCTGACACCACTTCTTTATCATTGCAGGTTGGACTAATTGAAGATTACTTATACCAAGTAGAAGACAATTACTTAAGGAACAAAAGGCTGAGAACAGCTAGGACGGAAAAAATGAAAATGAAGAGGATTCAAAGTACACAGCAACAGTAGAGCCCAGGAAATGCAAAACTGTCCCTTACCAGCCCTACAGGCATGGCCACACAGCCAACAAGAAAATTAACACCATAGATATTTGATACATAGTTCAACAAAAGCCACCTTTCCACTTAATGAGCCCTCCCCTCGCTATGGGGTATCTTTAGTGAGACACTCCTGCAATTCATTAGTCTTAACTGGTTGGAATAAATGTCTGTGAAAAGCTTGTTTTAATTTGTCTTGTTTATTTAAATTGTAACACCCAGCCAAAAAGAGGCCTGTATTTTCTGCTCGAAAAATATTATGCATCCAAACTCTATAAAATCCTGATATGTTGATTAATGCCCAAGAAGGACTGAAAACAGAGATACCTCCATCCTTGGCTGAGAAGAATTCAGCCTCACATTGCCTTTTTCCCTGGTTAATGCTTTTCAATATGGATATTGGTACAATCCATTGGTGAAATGTACCATCCTGCATCTTCCAGCTGCGACAACGTCAACAAACACTATGAAAACACTTGGAGCAACCTGGTCTGGTGGGAGGTGTCCCTGCCCAGGGCAGGGGGTTGGAACTTGATGATCTTTAAGGTCCCTTCCAACTCTAACCATTCTATGATTCTATGAAAAAGAGAAAGAAAATTAAAAAAAAGGAGCCCAGCTTTGCCACATGCTTAAGAATGTGAAGTCCTTCAATCTCACCTGTGCCCCAAGGATGATTTTTTCTCCCCCATTAGATGGGGAGAGAAATTGTGGGGGTTTTTAAATGCACAAAGGCTCCAGGGAAGAGAATAACTGCACCTGCCTTCGAGAGCCCATCCCTTGGTTGAGGCAGCAGCCTGTCACGTTCACACATCTTACACTGCTTTGGTCTTCAAGGGAGCACAGGTTCCCAAATCCCCTGAGACCCATCATCACTGAGCAAAGCAACCCACCTCCTTCTCTGCAGAAATCACCTTTATCAGAGGGTTTTTGACAGGCATCCCCAGCCGATGCACGCAGCCGCTTCTAAGGCTGGCGTTTCCTCTTTGTTCCCCGTGTTTGCTTTGCAAGAAAATAACCTCATCTGATGAAAACAGGACTCGGTTCATCACATTTTCCCATTCAGGGGTGACTTTAAAAACAAAAACATGGCAAGAAAGGAAAAATCCACACACACCCCCGCCCTAAGATTTAATTAAAAATCCAGGACCTCAAAGGCACTTAGCCACTTAATTCCCATTATCTATTTATCACAGACAGAAGCCTAAATCCTACAGATTTTTAGCTGCTAGAGACCATCCTCCTAGGCTCTCATAAAAGATTTTTGAAAACTAAGAAAGAACCGGCAAAAGCTTTGATGGTCCTTTGTTCACTGCTAACAGAATAAGTATAAAGAAATCTTTTTGAGAAAATCTGAGCTAGCGTGAGCTCCTTAAACAGAGGAGGGACAGAGGAAGGAAGAGTTATTGCCCTTTGGAGACGGCATTATTTTGCTATGGGGTTGGTTTTGTCAGATGAAGTTTTATGACACATAGTGGCAATCATCCATCTTTGATGAGCAGACAGACACTAAATCAGAAAGACTGCTCCCCACGGATCAGCAAGTCACAGTCAACACGCAGTTTGGTAAATCACGAGGCTCTTAAGCAAATACCCCTAATTTGATGCCAGCTGGCTTACAATTCTGCAATATTAATGCAAAAATCAGGTGTTTTTACCTGGAGTGATGAAAAAGAATAAAGTGCGCTGGAAACAGGTGATCTTTGGGAACAAAAAAAAGGCAACATTGTGAGTGAAAAACAGTTGTGTGTGCAACACGGAGGAGTCGATCCGAGGAAGATATACCAGCCTCATCGTGGAGCTTCGTGAGAGACCCAGATCCCAGACAAGGGGTGACATTTCACTTTCCAGACGCCAGGTAGGGAGAAAAAACTGTCTTAGGCTGCGGATCAATGCATCACAGAGAGAGAGGGAGAGGCCACAGCCCAAATCAATGCGTTAGGTGTCGGAAACATCTAGGCCAACACCTGTCGACAGAGCCCTTTAGCCTCCAGAAAGCCTGACTGAAGCAGTTGTCAGGAGATGAAGTCAGCTACGAAACAACACAAAGCGAATGTGAAAGGAGCCTCTTGTCACGGAGAAGGGCATTGCTGCTTTCCAAAAATAACCATCTCTAATGCACAGATTTCCCAGGCTCAAATCTGCATGGTATTTTAGTCAGGACTTGTTGAGAGTCAGCTTTACCCTGTGAATATACTACATTTTGGCTGGACAACGGGGAAGAAGGGGGCAGGGGGTGTTTCTGGTGCTTGCTGCAGGCGCTATAGTTCCTAAATCGTGACTTTCACTAGGATCACCTACAAAAATTAAAACACATAATAATTAAGTTGCCTTTTGAAGAAATTGCAGACTATGTTATAATGATTCTCTGGCCTCTCTGCTGGCCATTTCAGAGATTGGTTTGGGTTGGAAGGGACCTTAAAGATCATTGAGTTCCAACTCCCCATTGCCCTGGGCAGGGACACCTCCCACCAGACCAGGTTGCTCCAAGCCCCATCCAGCCTGGCCTTGAACCCCTCCAGGGATGGGGCAGCCACAGCTTCTCTGGGCAACCTGGGCCAGGGTCTCACCACCCTCACAGTCAAGAATTTCTTCCTAATATCTCATCCAAATCTCCCCCCTTTAAATTTTAAACCATTACCCCTCATCCTATTGCTCCACTCCCTGATGAAGAGTCCCTCCACATATACCATGGCTCCTCTCATTCAGGAAATATTATTACCAGTTGAACTTCATTCCTCATCCTCCATTTTGCTAAGGGCACATTAAAAACAGCCCAGCCCATGGTTGCTCTAGCTATTTTAGTCCCATACACAAGGACACATCCGAGACCACTCCCCAAGAGTTCCACTTTCAGGTCACTTCGCTTTCAAAGACTAGTTTCCAAATGAATGATGGGGGTTTGTTTCCCTCCATCACAGAATTCTTTTGTCACAGAAATGATTTATCTGTTGACAGCTTGGTTCACTGGCCCCAGGCAACTGATGTCAGCTGAAACCACTCAATGAAAAGCAAAGAACACTATACCAATTTAAGGAAAAGGAAAAAAAAAAAACCAAAAACACACAAACAAGGTATAAATACCCTCTCCCCTAAGATTTGAAACTCTTCAGCTTGCAGTTTGCAATCTTTGCTTCCTTGTAAACACCAGAACCTCTGTACTAAGCCCTGGAAGGCCTGAGCACATGCAGAGTCAGCTCCTTCAGGTGTTAGGTATATGTTTACTGTTGGGTTGTAACGCTAATTATCACACAGAGAAGGTAGAGCAGACAGCATTTGATCTTAAAAAAACATTTTTCACTTTCACTATTTGGGAAGCCTCTTCTGTCAAAGGGGTCTGGCAAAAACGCTTGAAAAATACAAGGCTGTGATTCAAAGTGACTGAGGATGGGTCTCCAGCTAAAGAATTAAACATGTCACCAGAGGAAGAAGATGAGCTGCACTGGTGTCATCCAGTGCTGGGGACCAGTCCACGAATGGCACCCCCTGCCAGGGATTAAATCAGCAGTTGGCTGTTGCTGATCTCTCTCTGTAGTCAAGGAGAGGGACAACACTCAGAAAATAACTTGGAGCACCTCAGTCATACTCCTGCCCCTGCAAGTGTCTCCTTCTACCTCTGTTTCACCTCAAAGGTGGAGGAGAAAAGAATGGTTACATCAAGTTTTCATTCAGATTTGACTGCACAGATTGCAACCTCCTGAGAACAAGGACTGCCTGCCAGTCCACTCTGGGTGGCCTCGTAGCAATTAGCGTATTAATACTTACAAACAAAACACCACTTTAAAAGAAGTCTCATAAGAAATCTATAAACTAATCACGGGTTTATTGACACAGAAGACCTAGGAGGGCTGGGAGGCACCACTCGGCACTTCCAAAACAAAGTCCATGGCTGAAGTTAGAAGAATCTACATACATACACGCTGTATTACACTCACAACCCTGCTGAGAAGTCGTATAAATGTAACCTGTTGCTTACTCAATGACTAGATGGGATCACCCATCTTTAATCTCCAAAAGCAGAGCAGCAGCAGGCCACAGTTTTACATTTTTCCGTTTGAACTACAATCATTGTCACAAGAGCCAATTTCACGTTGGGCTGTTTCTTGCTCTTGTTGCAATTCATCACGAGAAGACGTGAGATCTCAGATACCTCGGCAAGGCATAGTCCATGAATAATACAGCCCATTACTTTGACCTTTTCAGTTTGCTTTGTGGTGTGATTGGCCAACCATTCCTGTCCTCCCCTGTTAACCACCCCATTAACCTGGGAGGAGAAGGTGGAACGGACAGACAATTAGCCAGCAGAATACTAAAAAGGTTAACACAGGAGCACACAGCCCTGGCTTTCTTGAGCTTTAATGGGTATTAAGATTCTGCAATCTCTTTCCTCTTTCAAAGTCTGCAGGGAAAAAAATAAGAAATCGCACAAGATGAACTTTGTTCTCATTTCAGATTATAATCATGTAGTTCCTTTCAGATGTCACACTTGGATGATTCTAGTTTATGCGTGAATAAACCGAGAAGAATGTTTGTTTTTACCCCTCTCAATATGGAGAATATTCAATTAGAGCGGTGAACTTTCTCTTTGAAGCTGGTCATTCTCAAGGAAAGGAAAATTGGAGAAAGTAGAGGCGAAAAAGCTCCATACGGCACTCGTCTTGAAAAAGGTCACGCTTGCTACACTGACTACGCGAGCTGAGTCATCCCAGTCATTTCCTAGTCAAAGAGAGGAAACGGTGGAATTTTTCCATCCTGTGGGCTGTCAGCTGCAGAAAGCTTTATCTCAGGAGTCACCAGGGCAGGAGGATCTCACGTGTCTCAGGCACACGCAGAAAATGAGGCGCAGCAGGTCTTGGTGGAGTTTCAGAAGTGCCTGCTGAAAGCAGCTGCCCCGTTTCTCTGGAGTTTTATACAGCTTTGTAAATTCCTGCAACCTTTTTGAAAGATGGCACCCCCGTGAATGACACGGGTACATAGGTAAGGATCAGAAAATGCTTTCTGAAGTCTTGTAGTCAAAAGATCTTATCTCAAGACTTTACATGAGCTTCTTTTGCTCGTAAAGATTTTCTAAGCAAGACTCTGGTGGTTTGGTTGCGGTGACCCGGGACACTTTGTTTTTCAGACACTACCATAATACTCACTCTCTTCAAATGTGTTACTATTAATAGCAATGATATGAAATACTTACTTTAGATGGAAGAAGAGAGGGCAAAGAGAAAGGGACCTTTCTGCTACCCATTAGAACGTCAAATTTTACATTTATTACAGGTATTGACCGCAGTAACGCAGAGTCTTTTTTATTATCTCACAGTGATAATATAATCTCTATTTTGCTTAAGGTGAACAGTGATATTCAGACGGGAAGAATTACTAACAAAGAAAAGATAAAGCTTTAAATTATAAAAATGACTTTGTGGTTTCTCTCTGTAATACATTTTAAGTCCAGAAGGGGCCATTAAGATCACCTATATACCGAAGATTTTTACACTCTGCTTTTTGATATATGGGATCTCAAGTAACGTACCATTTCTTCTGACCCTTGCTCTTGAGCACTATCTTTGATGGATTTTTACAAACTGCATGTTGAAATATTCACACACTTAGGGGCATGCTCGCAAGCCCAAAGAGATTAGAGAAGCACAATTTTCCTTCAGAGGGGCAGTTGCTCTTTGGGGGATAAAAGTTTTGCTGTGGGTTTGTGACAATTTCAGCGACTGAAATCAGCACAAAGAAAAGTTTATCAGCCTGCAGCGTCCGTAATGTGCTGATTTGAAAAGATCTGTAGCAAATTTAATGAGCCCTTATTCTGGATTTAAAGTCTAAAACAGACTTTAAAGTCTGAATGTTTCTGGGCATTTAGTGAGAAAAGTTACAGCAGAGTTACAGCATTTACCAGCTCTCCATTTAGTGAGAAAAGTTACAGCAGAGTTACAGCATTTACCAGCTCTCCATAACTCTACCCACTGCCGTTCTGGACTAGAGGGACACCATCATCACAAGAACTTCCAACCTCAACAGCTCATTTCTACAAATCACCGGCACAAATTAAAACACATCACAGATTAGGAAAGTAGTAATCCTGTCAAGAACCAATTATTGTGCGATTCTGTTATATTCTGGGTATGGTGAATAGAAAAGGCAAATGAAGATGAAAAAAAGAGAGACAGACACTCCACTCTGGCATCTGTTCTACTGCCTGGGTGACCTAGGGAGTACCTATGGCAGGGAATGAATCGTCCCCTCCCGCAGATAAAGAACTAAAAATCTCATTGTTCTTTGTGCTCACTAAACGAGGGCTGAGGCGAGCCGTAAGAGAATCAGAGTGCCAGGAAACACGCTGAGCTGTTATACTGCCTCGAACAGTTTGTCTCCAAAGCCTCCTTTATAAGCAACACAGCAGTAACTTTATTTTTGAAATATATTTATCCACCGCTATTGTTAAACGTGCCCTAAGAAGTTTTGTTTTCCAGAGGGATGAGACCATCCGCTTTTACATATCAGCAAACAAGCAGAGAGAAAGCTTTTTTTTTTTTTCCTATTTTGCTAAGATATGGAGCATCACTTTTTTGTGGGGGGAGAAAAGCTGGAGATGCATAAAACCGAATTCTGCCATTTAATTAGTAATCAGCAATGATCTGTCAGTCAGAGTTACTGTAATTCATGAACTGTTAAGTCAAAGCAAAAATGGCAAGTAATTAGACTGTATCCATTAGAGCTTCACTAGCACTCACTCATACAGCTAGGGTTTCAATCTGAGGAAGAAATGGAAGTGTGAAACTCCTTAATATATTCAGCTTTTTAATTAGCAATCAGTGCTGATTTGTCAGCCATACCAAGGCTAATGCACGAGCCATTGAAACACAGAAAAAAAAAAAGGCACATTTTCAAAATCATTTATGCTTATATTTACATTCCCTCCCGGCTGAAACATTGGAGAAACCACTGAAATATCATCTTTGCCATCACGGAGCAGCAGAAAGCATGTAGGAGCTTACAATCCAACACAGCCAAGGAATTACTGACTGTTTGGGTAAAGACACAAGCTGAATATTTATGAGAGGTAGTTAGTATCTCCAAACACTGACAAATAAACATTACCATTTCTAACCGCACACGAAACAAAAATCTCCAAGAGCTCGGCTAATGCAATTTATATTCCAGTCAATCCCACTCTAAAGAACCCATCAATAAATTGATAGCGTGCTTACCGGGCTGTCGCGCGTCCCTCGATCGCTGGATGGAGAAGGCAGTGGTGGAACAGAAGTGCAAAAATTCCTCCTTTATCCCATCTTCACAGGTACTGGGGAAACCTGAGCTGATGGGACAGAAAACAGCCCAATTCTGGGCTTTGGTAGGCACAAGATTTTATCTCCTGCAAATTAAGAATGGGCTCTACAGTGCTCCTGGTAAGCAACAAGCAAAACTGGGCTCTCCAGCATCTGGCCAAAATACTTCTTCCTCAGCCCTCAAAGAAATTGAGGGGCTGGAAGGAGAAAGCAAACAAGAGGTACAAAGGTTCTCCTCTTTCTACCAGCATTAATATAAACATCAGGACTTTAATTGCCTAATTTCACTAATATAAAGTACCCAGACTAGGCCTCCCTAGGCAGGGTAAAATTAAAAGGATGCTTCACATCTCTTTGTAAGCATCTTTTTTTTTCACTACTTCATACATATAAGTATTTATATATACCATCTTTTTTTTTCACTACTTCATACATATATGTATTTATATATATATATTAACTTGCTTCAACAACAGAGGGGAGCTCCTACCACACTCAGGCTCTACTTCTAAGTCAGTGCATGGATCAGGTGATAAAGGCACCAAGACAGCTTAAACTAATTACAATTTGCAGGTAGGGTGGTAATTGCACTCCTAACTGCCTAAATTAGGCACACAAGTGCATGGTTGCATTAGCACAGAGCCTGACAGAACGCTCTGTGCCAGCTGAAAACTCAGCCCTAAATAGGGGCAATGTTCTTATCTAAAAAAACGACTTTTGTTTGCTGAACGCCTGACAGTGTTACATCTATTTCACTCCATGCTTAATTAGTTTGTTTTTTCATGGTGCTCTCATTTCCATTTCAGCTTTCGTTACCGATGGGAGAGAGAGCAGGTTTCTGGCTCCGTGCTTAAAACTGGTCCCAAGGCAAAGACCGTGGTGGCACCAGTTTGCCTTCACCCTTCCACCCTCAGCTGCACGGAGCACTCCACCAACATTTTTCAGCTCTCAACAGCTTTTGTGTTTTTAAAGTGTGTTTGAGCTGGCCCCTGCTTTGTCTCTGATGGCTGGCTTTCCAAAGGCTGCAAGCATCCATCTCGCAGCGGAGTTTTCCGTTCCTATTTTTGAAAAATCAACTGTTTTTCCTGCAAAATACAGGTCAAGCTGTCCTGTTGAATCTACAACAGACTCACAAGCAGGTGCTCTCAAGCAGCTGTAACGTCTCCACCTTTTCTCTTTGAACAAAAACCCATAAAAGATTAATCAGCTTAGTCTAGAAATGCTTAAATAGCTTGCATCGTGTGATTATGAATTCTAGGTACAGGCTTGTGAATGGCTGGGCCACTCAAGCCCAGACTAAGCTACATGAGGAAGATCACATGATTCAGACATCAACAAAAGGAGAAGTTCAGCTTCAACCTGTGGTCCAGACTTTCACTGGTCTCTTGGTCAACTACTGGGTTCTTTCATATCTCAGTGGGGTTTTTTCTAATTTTTTTAAGCAAGTAAATAAACTATTTCTTCTTTATATATACAAGCTTTAGTCAACATACTCCCTCCAAACTACCACCCAAGAGCTGTACAGGCTTCCTTGTTCATAGGATTCACTTCTGAGCCCTATTCCTTATTTCAACTAGTATCAAGGATAGGTTAACAACACATCATTTTCTTAAAATGTTGAAGGTCATATTTAGATAAACTCCATGGCAATGTACATGCAGGACATCTACTCAAAGAATTGTCCTCTTGGACCACACTACCAAGAACTTCAAGACAGATATACTAAGAACCAAGAGACCACGATGCTAGAAAACTGCCTTCTCCTCGAAAGCTTGGCTCAGAACAGTGAGATGTCTCCACCCAACATCCACCCAGCAGAGGACCCTTTCCTTTGATCGCCGTTCTTCAATTTTCAGAGGCACCAATTTAGAACAATGGTTAAGAGTAAGGAGTCTTGTAGTAACAGGCACGAGCTCGTTGACCTGTTTGATTTTGTATAGCCTGCAAGAAGAGAAGGTTGTGTTTTAAACAAAGATCATGGCTTTACCTCCTCTTCAGAGAGTTCCAGTCTCTCTGAATGAAAGCAATTCTTCTGTACACTGAACGTGGGCTGGCTGACTCATTACCAGTGGTAAGTGAACGAGAGCTAAATTAAAAAAAAAAAAAAAAAAAAAGTCCTTTTTATCCCAAAGTCTGTTCCTTAAAAAGTTGCAGAACAGAACCCATAGTTTTTCTGATACAGAAATCCCAGCATAAAGACTTAAGAAATAATACTTAATTCAATTAAACTCTCTGAATTGAGGTTTAAAAACTTCTCAGGAGATTTGAATCTTCTGTGTCATGATTGAAGCTTGGTATTGTACAAAACCTGCTGTTACTCAACAAGGCACATCCCATAGCAGCTAGATGGCAAAAGTGTTATTGTTTAAAATCCTGGTTTTGAGAACCAGTCTCACCTAAGATTTAAAAGAACACCAACAAAAATAGCCCCCAAAATTATGTACTTGTTCTGATGTTACAACATGTGCATGTAGTATTGGAGATTGAGGTGGGGACAAACCTCTCATTTGCATGACAACAGTGGACACCAATAAGATTTGATGTCCAAGGGGTAGAAATCAGCCAGTTTTGCATTCGCTCACTAATAGTTTCCCCTCTTGCAGCAAACTTTTAATACTGTCTTGCAAGAAAATTGGGTCAAATGGTTCCCACTTTTTTCTCCAGTATCTGAAAGACACGTTACACTGCTCTAAGTAATTAGATTGAGAACAAGTTGTCAAATCAGCAAATCAGTGTTAATTATTATCTATCACCTTGTTATTTTAACCCAAAATCTCACTGTTTGCACTTCTCTCTGTTTCACTGAACAACTTCTGGTCCTCTGACAGTCACTATCCCAGGAGCAGTTAAGGGGTTCAGTACAATCCTGTGATCTGGTGTTGAACCACTAATTTGGGCCCAAGCATGCCTTCAATTAATTAACTGTGCAAGAGTACATCACATTGGAGGACAGGCAAAGAGCAGCAGACAAAATAATGAATTCAGCTTCTGTTTTAAATCATCTCACTTAATGACAAGGAGACTGAGCTGCCATTTTTCCTCTCAGTCGTAAACTAAGATTTTTTTTTAACAGTACACCTGTTGTTGTTTTTTAATAAAAAAAGCAGCATCTCGTGCTGAAACTTGACACAACAGGTTAAGATAATAATCTATCGAAAATGCAAGAGGGTAAAGTCAGCCTGGAGGCAGGCATAGTCTTCTTCATTCTTCTCCTCCAAGACTTAACAAGGCTGAACAGAACTTGTTCCTCCATTAGAAAGTTATATATAACAAATGAAGAGCAGGGGAACTCAGCACTCTGAACAATCCTCTTCCCTTCATTTAGCAACAACAGAGCTGTGCAGTTCTGGTAACTAAAAGATTAGGCAATACGTAAAGATTCAATTGGTTTTGACTGCAAGTGAACTTGAAATAGAAGCTAAATACAAATATTAAATTAATTTAAATACAAATACAAGAAGCTAAATACAAATATTAAATTAATTAAAAGGCAACCAGAGGAATATTGATATGACACCATCAGCCTAAGTGTCCTGGTTTGAGGTAAAACAGACCCAAGAGAACCCTGACAATACATTTCCATGGAGTTTACCAGGTTGAAGATGCCCTTCCAAAAATAACAAAAAAAAACCACCCCAAGACCTGTTGTCAATTTTTTAGCATATTATTTATTGAATAATTTATGTCCTAGAGTCGCTTTATTATGTGTCAGTGCATATTTAGCTCAGATGTTTATTTTGAATGAATAAGTAGAAAAAAATGCCATGGATACATATATCCAGGGAAAGAGGGGAGAATGGTGAATAAAAAAAGGTTTAGTTCTGATAGCTTCAAGCCCACCAAGCTGTGTACCTTATTAAAAATTACCTATACAGCTAATCAGAGGACAGTTGTAGGCTGAAGCCTGACAACACTTTTTATATGAAAAGACCAAGTGGACTCTCAGAAAAGCCTCTTTAGCAAAGCCATAAGCAGAGTTACTTTAAACAGTTTATTTACATTGTTTGGATTGGCAAAAAGAGATATAAAAAACAGTGAAGTCCAACACGTTCAGAAGCATCACTAATTACATATAGACATAAGACAAGATAGTGGTGGTTAAAAAGAAACCAGAAAATGAGAATTCCTGCTAATACAGACAGTTAAACCGTTAATGAAATGCATAAATATACATATTTAGATAGTTCCTGAGATAGGATTGCATCGTATTAACTGTTCAGAGAAGATGAAAGAAGTGAATGTACATTTTTGAAGGAAGACACAAACACGTGAGAAAGCCAGGGAAAAGCCTTAGGAGCACTACACCTGAAATTTGACACACCAAAATTGGGCCTTTGAGTTACTACATCACACCAATAATCAACTCATCAACCAATTCTGTGGAAGGTGTGGGGCTTGGGGGAATTTGTTCTTAAGAGTTCCACTTCAAAGAAATTCAGAGAATTCAACTGATTATTTTTGGTGGTCAAACCTAGTCATAGCCTTTAACTTTTCTGCTCAAACCCACGTAACAAACCATTGAGTTACAGTGAGGCAGCAGCAGACCACGATAACACAAACTCAATGCCTTTTTTTTAATAAACAACTACATTTATAAAATATCTGGAATAAGCAGCTGTACAACAGGTTAACTGTCATACTTGTCAGGTCAGGTACTTCATAATCCATCTCCATGTAAGAAATCTACAATTCAGACATTAGAGCGTTCTGCCAGTTGATGAAGGTTAGGCAAGCACAGGAGTCATCCAAACTAGTGGCAAGTTCTGTGAACATCATCTTCATTGCAAAATTCTGACAGATTAGTTTATTGCCTCGAGGAGACAATTTCCCTGGAAGAAAACGCTTCCATTATGCTGGTGAAGAAAACAAATTTGTGTGAGGGAATACTGTGTCTCAAATGAAGACCAAGTTACTTATTCCACTGATTAGCTGATCTGCTTCAATACAACTAAAAAACCCCCTGTGATTAACTTAGTGTTGTCTAACATTTAGCTAATCGTTGCTAAGTGCTAATGACTAAAGGTACCATTAATGTCAGTAACAGGTCATTTGAAGAGCCAGCTGCTCGTCAGTCACTAAAACACAGCATTGTATTTTCATCCTGCTTCATATCAAGTGGGTTGTTGATCGACTTAAAGTATGACTCCTCCTTTCAAAGATTGAGGGAAGGCTCACCAGGGAAGGAGAAGGAACACCCTGTTGGGGAAGAAAAAAAATATTATAAAAAAGCATCACTAACCAATGGAAATAGCGCAGTCATTTCTCAACCTTGATATATAGGATAAGGACTGTAATGGTACAGAAGATATTTAAGATTAGCAGCCTTTGAAATAAATTCTTCAGCATTTCTAGATTTTGGGCAGCAAAGTCAAACAGCACAAAACAACTCCAATGTACATATTTTAAAAAAACGCAGAAGAAAGATTTTCCTTGTTCCCAGCCAAGAACATGTTTTTGAAGGGGAGCTGTTAACCAAGTATTACAGTACATCTTGCATCACACTTTTTGCAATAATAATCTCCCTCCAAATTGAAGGCAAGATATGACAGTCTCTTAGAGAACTAGAGCTCCTGTCAAATCCTACAACTTTCTATAGTCTTATTTGGGCTTTGAGCCCCATATTAGATGCTTTTTGGCTGCAGAAGGCAATATTCATCACAGCGATTTGTTAATGCTTGCTTTGGCTGTGGCTGGATGGGCACAAACCAGGCAAAAAGCTGACTCTTGGTGTCAGGAGCACAGGCTGCTTCTGGGACTTCAAATGACAGTGAAACCACGGCATCAATCTGCAGCACTAGAAGTTAACCTCATTGGATCAGCTGAGATTTTTACTCTTTTTACATTAGACCTGAAGACACTGTCACAAGCAATCTTCTGTTGCTCTTTACAGCACAGCCAAGCTTTTCAGCATATAAACAAGTCATGGTAGTTAGAGCAGCTGCACCTGCCTCAAGAGTCTTTTAAATAGGGATATTTTGAGCAGGTAAGGATCTAGCACTTCACTACGAAGTCTAATGCCTGTTTATGGCACATGTTCTATTTGCAGTCATAGGCAATATTTGAGAATTAAATCCTAAACTCCTCTTCATATAGCGGCTCTTATTAGATTCTAAAATATTTTATACAGGATTTTTTTTTCTATTTACAGATAGAGGAACACACACTTAAAGCCACAGGTAAAATGAGCTGCCTGGGACTTCCCTGCAACCAAGTTAAAGTCCTCACAACTCTGGTCAGTGAGCTACACTGCCACTTGGACAACTGAACTGAAACAAGAAGCAATTCAACTGTACAGAAATGAATTAGGAACAAAAACTCAGAAAAACTGAAGTTAAAAGGATGTGTGAAAGAATTAACTTTGCACCCAGAACCAGAAATAGGTGTAGACCACATGTGAGTGTTGACTCCAACTCCATGCATTAGAACAAGCCAAAGAAAACCCCAACACCATTTAAAAACACTTTGTGGATTATAGGTTTTTATACAGTTGTACTGTGCTGTCTTAGAGGAATAAATATATTATTTTTTTGCTCACTTCCTGTAAGATGGGCATTAACAGTCAGGATTTGTTGTACAGAACTTTTCAGCACAACACTGGTTATCATCATCT
Organism: Calidris pugnax; assembly: GCF_001431845.1. Lineage (NCBI taxonomy): Eukaryota > Metazoa > Chordata > Aves > Charadriiformes > Scolopacidae > Calidris > Calidris pugnax. The sequence goes on along the minus strand of NW_015090811.1, from coordinate 2,921,446 downwards.
CTAGCATCTCCACAAGTGGTAATAACAGGGAGAGGACATGATGTGTCCAAGGAATGACCATTTAAGCTTTCCGAGTTGGAAGAGGTTTTTTCTTCTACAGCATTTGGAGAGCCAGGACACAGCACAGGTCGAGGCCTGGAATTTTGAGAGCTCCAATCAACAGAGTTGGAGCGATGCACATTAACAACATATTTCACAGATCCATTTAGGCTGCACGTAGAGGATGAACGAGCAATCTACAATTAGGAAGGGGTTCAAGAGTTAGTCCAAACAAGAAAATAGCCAAGCACCCAAGCTTTACTGATATTTTCACTCTATAGTTTTTCTACATCAAAAAAATCCCCATATAGCACAGGCCAGGATTTTATTTAATTAAAACATGTCTGGATAACAGCTTTGACACTCTCAATGGACTCGAGAGAGGTTTCCTGCAGCTTTAGTTTCCAACTCCAGAACTGCACTAGTACCCCAGCTTGAGGGGCTGGAATCCAAACCTTTCTTTTCCCTTTAACCTTATGATTCAACCAAAAAGGCTCAATTCAAGTTCACTGATGTGTGGCATTGGTTAAAAAAAAAAAAACCACAAAAAACCACACACAACATCACATACAACTTATGATCTGCTGCCAAGCTGCAGGTTACTACCTCAGAGGTATGAGAACTCTGGGAAGAATTTGAAATAGGAAAATAGATTTTACTACTATAAGTTCTTATCATTTTGTGGGGAAAAAAAAAGTGAGACACTATATCAATAAGTTCTTATCATTTTGTGGGGAAAAAAAAAAAAAAGTGAGACACTATATCAAAGTAAAGACAGAATATTAGAATTTGAAAACAATTGTTGCAGCAATTCCATTCCTTCATAGTTGAAGGATGAAAATCTCTACAGCCAACTGGAGTATAGCCACACTGGTAGGTTATTTTTTTTTATTTCTTCTAAAGCAAGGGAGTCCACAGTGATACTTCTTCCTGTATTAATTTCTGTTTTCTCATTCTTATCTCATGTAGGAGAGCAGGGCAGTATCTTTATGTTATACAATTTAACAACCCCTCAAACATACTAAGTTATCTCTATATTCAAGTACCGACATGCCAGGCTCTAGTAGAAAGACACATAGGAAATCCTGTTCTTGACCTTCTGTCCTACAAACTACAGACTTTTAAGTAGATGTTTACTCTAGCATACAGATTTACTCAAACAGTAGAAGAAAAGCAAAGATGATGAAAAAATTCCTCCAAATCTAGTCTGCTTTACTAGATTGCAATAGGAACCAGAGTTTGACCTAATGTAGCAGAAGAAAGCTGCAATAGGTAGCCAGGCATAGCAAAAGATACATTATTTTACCAAGTTTTCTTAAACATGTATAAGGAGATAATTCCCTTGTCTTTTTAAAGCTCTCAGGCTGCAGCCACTGTATATCTCTACCCTTCCTTCCCAGTTTGTGCCACAGCACAACCATCTTCTCACTACTTTCACTGATGCTTTCACCATACTATTCAGGGTTGTACACCACATTTTTATATATTGTCCAAAATCAAAAGCACAAACCAACATATGACTGTGTTGGATGTTCTGACTCTCAGAAGAGGATACATACTCCATCTCTGCCAAAAGGGACTGGGTTTTTTTCCCCCTAACTTAACCATACAAGGCAACTCCCAGTTTCTAGTACATACAGCAGATTTTTCTGCATTTTCAGCAAGCAAACTTCTCATGAAACAGCTCTTGCTCAGAAAATAACACATCTATGAATGTAGTTAAAAATACATTTTTCCACTGTGGATCTTGAAATTGTAAAAAGTAAGATCAGCACCAGACATTAAAATAACTGTGATTTTAAAAAGTTTACTTATTTGACCTGCACAGCCCAGTCACTTACCGCTAACGATGACGTACTAGTCAGTCGGCTGCCTATGTAACTCTCGTTAGCTGAGCTGGGACTTACTCCTTCTGTTGCACTGTGCGACATTAAAGCCCTTCGAAGAGCTCTCTTTGGTGTTTTTGAGAAAGAAAATGCTCTTGTAACCTGAAATGTTTGACAAGCAGTTACACACTGAGAAAAAAACATAAATCAGGCTGTACTAATTACTACAGTATAAGCTAACATTCAATTTTTTAGTATCTGTAGGACACGTGTCAAATGTGACAATGACTACATCAAAACTAGCCAAACACACACCCACCCCCACAAAGCAATCTGACTTTTAAGGCTCCCCATTATCCCTGCTCTTCTCACTCTGTTCAAGACTGAAGACAACACTGGAGGGGGAGCAGATAAGCCATACACACAGGAAACCATACCCAGGCAGACATCAGCATTCAGCACTCACTTCCTTGCTAATTCCATCTACTTTACTACCAGGACATGCAGACTCTCCACCCTTCCTATTTTTGAAGGTACTTGAGTTTAGATAATTGCATGCAGCTTTAAAACTCCATTCATTACGCTAAAAACAGTTACAGCTGAGGGCTGCGGGGTTTTTTGTAATGTATTTACAAGACTTAAAATATTAAACTAAGAATGAGTTCCATAACAGACTCAAAAACAACCTTATAATACTTATGACCATAATACTTCAGATTAAGACTATACACAGATACTCCAAAACTACTCAGTCAAAACCTCAAACACTCCCCACCTTCTTACTTTAAGGAGCTTATACTTAAGAGTTTTAGTTCAGATTAAGTTTTTCCTGTCACTACTGTTAACAGGAATACCAGCACAATTCCCTGACTAAAGCAGGTTTTACTGTAAAGCACTATCTTTGTAGTATCTTACCTTTTTTGATGTTTTCTTTATTGCCCTGGATGCTCTGCTTAAAGTACTGTCCATATCTTTAGTATTTACTTCAACTGAATCAGGATCAGCAGTATAAATGAGATTTTCCTGTTGACAAAAATAGTCGTAATGGTCAACAAACATCACCATTTGTCCAAATATCATTCTCTAGTTCATTAGGTGAGATTTAGAGTTTGTAATTGCCATATTCATATTTAACTCTTAATATACAGTTAAGCAGCTATTTGCTTTCGTATGTTTCATGAAATTAACAGCTGGTGCAATCAGTTTGTGAAACCACTTCATCAGCAGTTTTACATCTGGTTTGATGCAGTTTCAAATTCAGGGTTGACCAAAATAAAGGCAGTAGTTCTAAAGTATATCTAGGGAGTTTCAAAACATGCTACACCTTTGTTTCACTGACACATCTAACACTCTTCTGAAGTGAAATCAGCTCCAGCTCTGTCAGTAAGACTAAACCTTTCAACTTAAGCCCAACAGATGTTTCAGAAGAGCCACAAGTTCTGGGTTTGGTTTTTTTTCATGCCTTATTCTTCAACTCTAGCATGTGCAAAGCAATCTCTGACCAGCTTATAAAACACAGAGGGATACAAACAGGCACACACAGGAGTGGGAAGTTGCTGGGGTGGGTTTTTTCTTATTGCTGTTTTGGGGTTTTATTTAGAGAAAAGACAGTTTACCTAAAAAAAAGTTTTGGGAAAAAAATAAATAAGGACCCCAGACAGCAACTGTATGGCTATGCCTAGTGTCTAACAGTAGTAGTTAAAGCCTTTACTGCCACCATGTGGCAAAGTCAATGCCATCTCATTCTCACATGATGCCACAGAGTTGTTGAAAACCAGGGAAAAGGGGAACTGTGCTTGAACTGAAGCTCAATTTGACATTTAAATCGGCAAGAAAAAAGTATTATATAGTTGGTACAAAGCAGTAGTTACAGAAAATATAACTAATGGGATTTGACATAGTAGGTTACAATTTGTCAGTACTATGGGAGGTTGTTCAAGACAGACAGCATGGTTCCACCAAGGTTTGAACTGAAGCTCAATTTGACATTTAAATCAGTTTGTACCAACTTTGCCTAGTGTCTAACAGTAGTAGTTAAAGCCTTTACTGCCACCATGTGGCAAAGTCAATGCCATCTCATTCTCACATGATGCCACAGAGTTGTTGAAAACCAGGGAAAAGGGGAACTGTGCTTGAACTGAAGCTCAATTTGACATTTAAATCGGCAAGAAAAAAGTATTATATAGTTGGTACAAAGCAGTAGTTACAGAAAATATAACTAATGGGATTTGACATAGTAGGTTACAATTTGTCAGTACTATGGGAGGTTGTTCAAGACAGGCAGCGTGGTTCCACCAAGGTGAAGTCCTGCCTGACCAACCTAGTGGCCTTCTATGATGACACCAAGCTGAGTGGTGCAGTTGACACGTCTAAGGGAGAGGATGACATCCAGAGGGACCTGGACAAGCTCACGAAGTGGAGCCATGTGAAGCTCAAAGTTCAACAAGGCCAAGTGCAAGGTCCTGCAGCTGGGTCAGGGCTACCCCCAGTATCAACACAGGCTGGGGGATGAAGGGATTGAGAGCAGCCCTGCTGAGGAGGAGTTGGGGGTACTGGTGGATGAAGAGCTGAACACAAGCTGACACTGCACTCACAGCCCAGAAACCCAACCACATCCTGGGCTGCATCAAAAGCAGCGTGGCCAGCAGGGTGAGGGAAGTGTTCCTGTCCCTCTACTCTGGTGAGACCCCACCTGGACTACTGCATCCAGCTCTTGTGGCTCCCAGCATAAGAAGCACATGGACCTGTTGGAGGTGATCTGAGGGCTGGAGCCCCTCTGCTGTGAGGACAAGCTGAGACAGTTGGAGTTGTTCAGCCTGGAGAAGAGAAGGCTCCAACAGAGACCTTATTGCAGCCTTTCAGTACTTAACAGGGGTTGTACAGGAAAGATGGGGAGGGATTCTACAGTGGGTGTAGTGACAGGCCAAGGGATATTGGCTTTAAACTAAAAGAGAGAAGATTTAGACTAAATAAGGAAGATTGTTTTTTTTTTTTGAACAATGAGTGTGGTGAAACCCTGGCCCAGGTTGCCCAGAGAGGTGCCCAATCCTTGGAAACATTCAAGGCTAGGTTGGATGGGGCTCTGAGCAACCTGGTCTAGTGGAAGATGTCCCTCCTCATTGCAGGGAGGTTGGACTGGATGACCTTTAACAGTCCCTTCCAATCCAAACTATAATGGTATGATTCTGAATGTCCTGGGGCAAGAGGGAGTGATACTTTTATTACACAAAGATTTAATTGCTATTAAAAAACCCAACGTTTTTCCATCCTTTTGTGTTATATATAACACAAGAGACTGAAGATAAGCGACAGACAGATTAAAGTAAATTAACATTTCTGAATCAGTACTTTTCCTACTCAGTACCTAAAAAGGAACAAAAAGCACAAAGCCAAGTTTCTTATGAATAAGTCCTTAGATGACAAGCCAAACAAAACAAAACTAAGATGCTATTTTGATTACTTAACTACCTCTCCTGAAACAAGCAGCTCCAACTATTCTATGGTTCTAAGCATCTCTAAAAGTTACAGAGAACCAAACGTTGTACAGTAAGAGTACAATGAGAACACAAGACATTTCTAGCTTAAACCCAAGTTGTTTGAACTATATGTACTGTACATATTTTCAGCATATTTGGATGACTGATATGCATAAGCTCTTACATAATTAAAACATTTGCTTAGCCCTTATGTAACTAAAACATTAGCCTCTTGCCCTAATTGGAGAGGATCTACTCTTCAAATTAGTAGTTTTCTGACTGTGGAAAGCCCACACACTGAAGTTTCTAGAAGTGTGAGGAGGCCAGTGCCTCCTTAATTTCCTTGTTTTCAGACTATAGGTTTGTGTCTATAGGAGGAGGATGCTCTGTCTCTTACATTACAGTGCCCAAGCAGACAAATGTGTAGAACAAAGAATTCCACCTAACACAGAGTTAAACCAGAACATATGATTCATAATGCCAGGATCGCATATTGAAACAAAGCCATGGAAGAAGCAAGCTGATGTCAATTCTGTTTAGACCTGCCCTACTGAAGATCTGCAGTGCAGAATTTAAATTATTTATAATTAATTTGTGGTGGGGGAAGGGCTTGATTCTTGATGTTTTAAGTACTCATTAGCTACTGTAGAAGCTAACTTCCAGGCTGTTTCCTTTTCCACCTTTTAACCACTCACTTGCAGACGTGCTAGCACAAATATTTTCTGCTCTACTTCACCTCAAGCATGTCCACTATTAACAAGTTCTTTAGCTTCATGTGCTTCAAGCAAAAAAAAAGGAAGAAATATTTCCCATCAGCAACATGGTTCCAGAGCACTTACTGCATCTGCTTTACAAATAGTGTTAGCCACGTGCCGACACAACGTCTTCAACCAGTCTTCTTTAGGAGGTTCTTCAGTTGTCATCTGGAAGCTGAGGAGCTTATTGTTGAGTTCTGTTGGCGGCCGCACAACTAAGGCAAAAGCTTTACGGCAATCTGCAGTTTATAAGAAAAAGTAAAGGGTTAAGACAAAGAATAATAATTTTTCATATAATTCAGGGGGAATCCTCAAAAAAGTTAACCCTCCACCTGCCAGGAGCTAGAGTTCAGAAGAATATGATTTGGTTCAAGGATTTTATCTTCATTTGTACGATAGCTATTGTATCACTTGCAAGAGCACCGAGTTCTCTCTGCATCCTTCATCAAGGGGCTACCATCAGCTGTTCATGCAACAATTGATTATTCACCAAATAACCTGCATCCCATCAACTGCAGACTTGTCAGTCTTTACTAGATATAGTAGTAAATATCAGTCTCATTCTCTAACTCATGATATGTCAGACAGATCATTTCTTTACCAACAGAACAGGGAAAACAACATTTATCCTATTTTCTAAAGCAGGAAAAACAACAAAGACATCAAAACTAAATATGACACGTTAAAATAGACAAGTTACAATGGTTTTACTGTTTAAAACTTGACAAACATTGCTCATTTGATAGCAGAAAATTAATCCATTGCTGACACTCCTTTAAAGCAGACAGCTGAACCATTCTAAATACAGTTGAGAGAAAGGAAAAACACCCATTGCCAATCAGAAAAGCAGCCCTATAAGAGCGTATGCAGGAGGGAGTAGCTGACTTCTCCCAAGATTTGTGTGCTGAAGTTCCTGGCAAATATTAGATGCTCTGCTTACAAATGGCTCCCTTTGCCCAAGTCCCAAAGTAAACTTAAGTGATACACAGTAATTTAAAGAGACTTAAAAAAAACCCCCTAAAGTACCTTTTAAAAATGCAGGTAGGCATCACATTTACTATGTACCCTCTTTGCCATTTCTATTTCTCATTGGGCTTCCTATGTTCAGGTGCTTCAGAGAATATAAAGCAGGACAAGTACGATGTGCGCACCACCACCTACAGTGAAATATTCAATCTAATTTTCTAGTGTATAGATCTAGACACTAGTCTGACTAGACTCCTAAAGAAGTCACTACCAAGACTGGAACACTATTGTAGCATAAGTTCTGCTGCTGTAGCAATGCATTGCTTCACTGAAACCCCCGCAGTCTCAGTATGGCAAAGCAGCCAGAGAATTTAAATCATCTCTATCTTTCTTCTAAGATGCTAAGCACAGTTCCTCCTGAGCATCGCTATCACCAGTTAAATGAAGATGTGGTTTCACAGCAACAGCACTTGTATCTAGGCAGTCTAATGCTCTGGACTGAAGTTTGGGTTTTTGGTTTCAATTTGTAAATCCAGAGCTGTTAAGTGTGCTCCTCTAAGTCACACTGCCATTTGGTTGGCTTATGCTAATGCCATCTAGTTCTACTAAATTCAACATCCTGCAGCGATCCTTGAGAAGTCAAAAGGTGTCAATTCAAGGAATTCTCAAGCTCATACAGAGCTTCAAACAGAAGCTTATACAAAAAAAAAAATCACATACCCAACATACCATACAACAAATACACCTTAGCCTTCTATCCCACAACAGCAGACCTTCATCCTTTATACTCTGCACCAGTTTTCATTAGCTGTCACCGCACTTCAAAACATACAGACCTTCTGTCTCCCTGATGTCCAAGACTTTCTTGATCTGGGAAAGAGGCATGAGAACAACATGCTTGAGAGATGCAGGAGGCCTCGTGTGGCCATGAGGACTCTTGAAAGCACCAATGACCTTATGCCGTTTCCTTGCAATCTACAGTTAAGTAGAAGACAAAGATTCAAGTTAGAAGGTCTATTACCATCACTTTGTACTCTTTTGCCTTCTATTATACAGGAAAGCACAATAGCCTTCTGTAGAATTCTGCTTCAGGTTTTTAAGTTTTACTTGTTTATATTCATAAGTAGCATTAAGTGTTTTTACAATTCAGTTCATGAGATGCACTTCTATAGTCATCTTACCTCTAGGCAATCATTGAAGAGAAAGAGTGTGACCTGTTCTCCCCTGTCACAGAGGTCATCGCCAAGCGCTACGGTTTCCAGACGCTGAACTAAGCTTCGGTGAGAGGACAAGAGATTGGCCTAAATGATAGAAGCAAAAAGCTCATTAAGCATTTAGTTCAAGGGCTGGATTACTGCTTGTGTTTATATTCATAAGTAGCATTAAGTGTTTTTAGAATTCAGTTCATGAGATGCACTTCTATAGTCATCTTACCTCTAGGCAATCATTGAAGAGAAAGAGTGTGACCTGTTCTCCCCTGTCACAGAGGTCATCGCCAAGCGCTACGGTTTCCAGACGCTGAACTAAGCTTCGGTGAGAGGACAAGAGATTGGCCTAAATGATAGAAGCAAAAAGCTCATTAAGCATTTAGTTCAAGGGCTGGATTACTGCTTGCACTGGATATCTTTTTAAACAGCACCATTGCTGGCAAAAGGAGCATTTTACAGATCTGCAGCTTCAGAGAAATTACTTACAGGACATCCATCAACTTCATAGACGACGTCAAAGAACTGCCTTTGTGCCTCTGTTTTTCTTTTGTCTTCATTAATATGTCTGAGGGAAGCACATGATATTTATCTTCAGTATCAAGCAACAGTAAATAAACGCACCATATTTAAGACACACTGAAAGGCACATTCAGAGTTTACACAGCAGTAACATTCAGTTTACACAGCAGCACTGGGAAATACAAAATCAACCACACTTGCTCACTGAAATATCCAGATCCCTTATGCTAAGCACATAGGAAACTTCAGACCTAAAACAATGTTCTCGTTATCAGTGGCTGACACACCATTCAGTTAATATATAATTCCACACCCCTGCCCCACAGGACTTTGAACTAGAGACCAACTCAATGCAGTTCTTTCCAGCCTGCATTTTATCCCCCTAGATCAGGGCTGCAGCTCACCAAAAAGCAAATGCAAGAATAATTACAATTTAGAAGTAGTTGTTGTTGTCAAAAATCAGACAAACATTTACCCAACTAATACAGGAGGTCTCATTGCTGGAGACATAAGCTACACTTCAGAAGAGGTGAGACTTACAATCTAAACAGCTTCAGCTTTAAGCTAATTAACTCACGGAACGGTGCCAAGAATAGCTAATACAGGACCAGAAAAGAATCTAATCTTCTACCAATAGCATGTCCTTTCAGTTGATAGATGCAGAGAAGTAAGTTCTAAAGACAAAATCACATCCCTTCCATTCTGGAGGGAATAGATGGAAATAAGATCTCAGAAAGTTCAGCTTTGTGCTGGGGCAGGAAATCAGCAGACATTCAGGCAGAAGAGCTGGGTAACAACACCACAAAGTCCTTCAAGAGCTCTGGGACAGAATGACAGAGAGACAACAGCGACAAAAGGGAGAACACATACAATTACGTATATGTGGAGACTAAAGGTACAGCAACAACACACTAAGAGCAATTTAGAAGGAACAGAGAGATCCAAATGTACATTTCATAGAATGAACATTGCTTACGTCATCACTTCCTTTAATGATTCAATGGCTCTCTCTAGAGTTATTTTATCTGGGTTCTCTTCTGCTGTATGCTTCTTAATATCTACAATTAAAAAAACCCTCATATTACAAGTGCCTTAAAAGAAACATGAAAAACTCAAGTTTAAACTCTAAGTCAAATAAGGTGACTGAAGAAATGACAGCCATCCTAGAGCCTTGATTAGGCTGAGTAGCAATTGTCCGTGCATCCCATTAGGGAAAAACCCACCTCCAATACAAAACCAAATCCTCAAACTGTTCCAAAAAAAAAAAAAAAAA